>NC_142575.1:1320000-1620000 GCF_041283825.1 Pyrus communis | reverse complement strand
AGCTGTTAGCAATGCAAGCTACTTAACAGACTTTCCCGCTTCGATGTCAGGTACGAATGATATAAACTTAAAGTTATCATTTAGTTATATTATTCGTATTCTGACACAATTACTGTTGGTGGTTAAAAAACTTGAACGTATAAGGCCTTTCTCGGTGGACCTGAAAATTTGAATTCGATTCTTATAAAACTGGAATCAAACTCACAAAGTGAGCCTAAAAATTTGAGTTTAATTGCTGAGTGTAATATGTGGTCCTTTTGAGTTTAATTCTTATATAATAATGAGCCACAAAACTATTAAACTCACGCTAACAATAGTGTGTCATTATAATTCAGGATCAAACTCACTCCATGAAAGTAAGTGGATTTCACATGTACTCCAGTTGATGTGCATGTTTGAAACCATGCATGCACATCAGTTGGTATCTAAAATATCTTAACGAACAGAGGATTTGAAGAAAATTAAAACTGCAGCCTGTAACTTTAAACATAATTAATGAAAGGAAGAAGAGCTGTAGAGAGAAAAAGGTTTTTGTATTGCGGCATATTCGATTGGTAACAATTGAGCTTGCTTAGCTCTCAAGCTATCTCATTAACCTCCTAGCAAACTCAGTTGTTCCCTCACAGCTCGCTAACTTATTTTTCTGACTTGGACCTTATTTAATAAAACGTACCCAATATTTATGTGTTATATTGCTGCCTAAGCTTAGAGTAACCCTGACCGTTTGTTTTGCCAGATGAGCGTAATGGAATTCCCATTGGGCCAAAGGTGAGTATCAGATTGATAAAGTCTTATAATTTCCTTTTAAACATACTTCAAGTAATAATTAATATGATTAATAATCTGATCCAATGGATGATAGCTAGAGGATTTAGAAATTTAATCCTATATATAGTGAATGATTACTATCACGACCTCCCAATTTACATCAAGTAAATGATCTTGCAGGCTGCTTCGCTCTATATTTATCCGAAAGGCATTAGAGATGTTTTGCTCTATACGAAGAAAAAATATCATAATCCGCTTATTTACATCACTGAGAATGGTAATTATTTTCTACATGACTACATATTTGACTCATTTGGAAGTGTTTTTACAAGGACTGAAACTGTTTTTAGAGAAAATATTTTGGGTTTCAAAAGTACTTGAAGTGCTTCCTAGTGTTTCTTGCAATTCACTTGCATTTTTGCTAAAAATTGATACCAAAGAAATTTCACCAAAAATGCTTTTAGTCATTTTAAAAGCATTTATATTTTTTGAGATGACGGAATTGTTTTTATTGATGTGGTTAAGCTATAATAGTTCATATATAGAGTTTAAGGCTTTGTATTTGTTTCCCCCTTGTATTGTAGGCGTGAATGAGTTTAATGATCCTAATCTGTCGCTTGAGGACGCTCTTCTTGACAACCAAAGAGTTGACTATCACTTTCGCCATCTTTATTACCTTAGAGAAGCAATCAAGTGAGTATTATTATTTTTTCCCTTTTTAACTTTTACGTACCATATTCACTGATTTTGTTCGACTTTCTCTTTTTGTGAGAGAGTTGTTCTAATAATATGGTGATCAGTATATAGTACAATAGTACGGTGTTATTATTTCCACCCACCTATCATATTTTCTCACTTACATTACACATTGAGTGGAAAATATGATACTTAGTTGGGTTAGCACCGAGAAGATTATGCATGTGGAAGGAGTTAAAATGAGTATTATGCATAAAGAGAAATTAAAAGGTGTGAGAAAATAATAAGAGAGTGCATATGCAGTGATATGACTATATTGCCTCTAAGTTCAATACTAGTATTCAACGTTTAAACTTGAAGAGGGCACATGAGTGCATTTACCATTTTAGTTGTAAAAGACAGTTTTCTTAATAATAATATGTACATTATAGATCGATATATAAATTAGATATCTAATCTTTATTTTCTATTTTATTTTTTTATTTTATTTTTTACAGAGATGGTGTCAATGTGAAAGGGTACTTTGCATGGTCACTATTGGACAATTTCGAATGGACTATGGGTTACACTGTTCGATTTGGTATCAACTTTGTTGATTATAATGATGGGTTGAAAAGATACCCTAAGCTTTCAGCATATTGGTTCAAAAATTTTCTCAAAAAGTAAAGACATAATTTATGAGTGGCTCAAAATATCGACAATAAAAAAAAGCAGATATTTCTTTCCTCTATGTTTAGAGGTTCTTTCAATAGTTGGAGTGTTTTATACATGATAATGGGATCTAAATATTTAACGAGTGATGAACGTTCTAAATGTTTTATATATTTTATTTCTAAGAATAAATTGTAGCAATGGTCCCTTAATTTTAACTCAATTGGAGTAACGGTTCCTCAACTAAAAATCTATTACCATTGATCCCTTAACTCATCAAAACGTGAAACTATGGTCCCTCCACTAAAAATTCATTACCACTGGTCCCTCAACCCTAATCCAACTGGAGAAATGGTACTTTAACTCAATTGGAACAATGGTCCATCAGCTTTAACCCAATTGCAGCAATGGTCCTTCTAACATAACTCATTTTGACAAAATTTTGACGAAGATGACAGTGGCGGAGCCAGGATTTATTGTGAGGAGAGGCCTCACACAAGTATAGAAGAAAACTAAACCAATAGTGATTATAAACTTACAAATGCAAAACATCATAACATATTTCCAAATAATTATGAGAACTTTAACGAAAAGTTCCCGGTACTGTTCACTTTAACGAAAAACCACATTTTTACATTAAAAAGTCAATCTTGGTACCATTCACTTTACCCTTTATTTTATCATTTTTGTTAAAACTCAAAGTTTTCAAGCCATTTTCATTAGTTTTCCCAATAATTAAGTAGTCAAAATTAACATATGCATAGATATTTTTATCTATTTATAGTAATTATAATTATTCTCGACGAATTTCGTATTTTGAAACCATTGCATGATGTCATCTATACTACTTGAAGTATAATTAAAATCAATAGAGAACATTACTAAAAATTTTGCAAACCCTAAAACTCAAGGAAGAGGTAGGATAGAATAGAAACAAATATTTTATAGAGAATAATAGAGTTTCACGAACCTTATTGTTCTTTATTCAATAAATTTGGGATTTGGAATAGCTAAATATATGAAATTCAAGAAGAATAGGGGGAATAGCTTGCCAGTGCATGAGTGAAAGACGATTTTTTTAATTAAAAGTGAATAATGGGTTTTAATTTAATCTCATTGGTTTGTGATAATGACCATTTGATATATTATACTTAATTTTGGGATGAGATTTGGATGAAAAGATAGATAAATGATTGGATTTTAATTTGTGTTAGGTGTTGAAAAGGGTTGCAAAGCAACAGATAGGTATAATACTAATCTTGTTTTTTAAAGTTAGGGTAGGCCTAGGACTACTCTAGTGACCTAGTTCTCATGTGCCTCTGCTAGTGGAAGTTGATGAAAATAACCATAGCTACACGTTTGGATAAGTTGAGGAACCCCAATTGTAGCAATGGTCCTTCCAACATAACTTATTTTGGCAAAATTCTAACGAAATTGACGAAATGGCTATAGCCACACATTTTGATCAGTTAAAAGATCAATGGTAATTGATTTTTAGTTGAGGGACCATTACTACAATTTACTCTATTTCTAAACATAAACATTTTCAAGAGACTAATAAATTTGAAAATAAAAACTATGTATATTTTTTTTCAAAAAAATAGAAGCTATATATTGAAGTCTTAAAATAAGCCACTGCAAACTTGCAAAGATGGTAATTCCACTAAAATATTTGAGCTTTGATTGTTGTTGAAAGGATAAATACCAATACAAAGTATCACATATAAAAGTGCTGAATAGTCGCTATCTTGCCATGGTTTCCACTATATTATTCACTCTTCCTCGAGCTCTATCTCGAAGCAAGATCATCACCATCAGGATATCCCAGAATTTGTTCTGGACCCCAGAATTTGTTATAGCTAGCAATTAGGGGAAAACTTTTTGCATGTGATTTTGGCTTTCATAATAAAATATATGAGAAGAATACAAAAATGAATTGTTGAAGAGCCAAAAGAATAGGGCATATGCTGGTTTTATCTTGATGCAGATGCTCTCTTTGTTCACCATCAGCACAAGACTAATTAATCATCTCCCACACACATATAAACTTTAGTGAGAGAAAAAGAATTATATATGTTCGAATTGTTGAGAGCATCCTACATTAGAGAATGGAGGTTTTGCACTAATGTGTATAATATCCTCTTAGTTGTTGAAATTATTCATTAATTAGATAATAAAATCTTTGTATTAATGCTTAAAGATCTCGAATTAATTTATTTTGAGTTTAAATATTCATATCTTGATATGGTATACAAGCAAACTACCTACGTGTCGAACCTAATATTTACTGAATATTGTTGGGTTTATACATCTTACCTCTCAAAATATATGTATGAGAGCCGCCAAATAATAGTGAGATCCACACACATCATGCAATGGATGTTATATAGAATTATCATGCACATACAACAGTTTCTTCACTTATCCACCATATAAAATCATGTGGGGATCAAGATTTTACAAGACTAGCTAGTATATGCTTTCGATTTCAAATATACGGTGAAGTTCAATACTTTCTTTTGTCACCCTAAAAATGACATCTCCTTATGAAACCGAATGAGTACTACATAATACCAATAAATAGAACATTTGTAGCCACAGAAGGTAGGACCAACTTGCAAACATATGATACTTCAATTGTAACAAAAAAACAAATTGATGGGCTCGTAGTTTTGTCGAAAGGCGCTTGCATGGGCTCATGTTCACATGGATCTGGACCACATTGGCATAGTGTGTACAATTAAGCAACCATGGACCATATATTGACTGATATGTTTCGACTGTGACAAGCTAACTCAACAGCTTTCACACATTATTGATCAGAGAAAGAGTAGCTGATACCAATCTATAAAATATTTGATATTTCTGTTGTTCTCAATGTTATGTTATTATTTTGTCGATATATATATTTCTTAATGTTGACATTGTACTAGCAACTGTAGATTGGGAAGTATCACACTTTTATTGGCCCCATAATAGCAAATGGAAGTATTGATAAACTTATATATTTTATTTTCAGCTTTGATAAGAGTACACACTCATATAAAAATATATATATATATACGCACACTCACTCACAATTTTATTCCTTAAACCATGGAGTTAATGCCTATTGCTACTAAACACGGTTCCAGCTTTCTACATTGCGTAATTGTGGGGAAAGCTCGCCAATATCATTGTCAGAAGTCATATGAGTTAAAACTATGCTAACAAAAAACAAAAGCAAAGAGAAAGAGTTATGGACCAAAAGCACACACTAGTTCATTGTTCAAATAGAGATGCTATACGGAACTCCCTTTCCTGTAACCCCAGGTTGTGAAAAGGGTTTCAAAAGCTCATAAGGCACAACCCCAGCTCCATTTCGGTTCTTCAGCTCACTACTGGCATTTCGATCATCGATTGTTCCTTCAATCGCCAACAATCTCCCCTTAAACCGTTCAAACGCCGCCTTTATAACAGGCTCTTCAGCCCACGCCTGCTCCATCTTCTCTCCAATGTACTCTTCATCCGGTGAATGATTCGACAAAATGTCCAAAACAGCCATGATTGTTGTTGCTTGGATTTGTGTAGGAAAGCATTGCAAAAGTGCACTTTCAGGTTTTCTTACGAAGTTTTTCCAATCCTCTTCTGAGGGGTCCTCAGTGGGCATATTGGTCCTTGCAATTGTTGGCCTGTTAGGAAAATAACCTGCATAGGCATATTGGCCAAAGTTGACAGCTGCATGGTGACCAGATGCAACCCAAACCATTGTTGTGATGATGCCCATTAGGTCTTCCGGAGTGTTGAGTTCTGGCCACCATGGCTCATCTTTTTTGTCTGCATGGCCAACTGTTTTAATTTCTGTCCACCATGCTTGGAGCTCTTGATCAGTCTGGACAATGCTGGAGTCTGGGTAGTAGTGGTTTACATAGTCAGTGACCCATTGTTTAATGGCATCCCATAAGAGGAGTCCATCATTGGCAAAAGGGTAATCTTCAATTGTTAGCCTTAGCCCATGTGGAGCAGTTGGGTCCTCAACAGCCATGCCCCTAGCAATTACAAATTAAATATCGTCACTAACATGTTAGTTAAACAGTACCTTTAGAAGAAAATTAGATAATTTGTTCTATTATCATATGAGGAAGCTCACAAGAAAATATGTCAATAATCACTTATATTAGTTCCACAAATGGATTGACATATGAACCACTAATAGACCTTTCATCTACTTCATTAAGTCATCCTAGTATCACGAAACTACATGCAGGTTAGGCATGTTTAGTTGTCAAACTATCAATCTATCAAATTGTCAATTTAAAATGTCCATTCAATCAAGAGTCCACATAATCAGTGTCCAAATACTTGTTATTATGTTAATTATATCATAACATGTTAGACTCTTTAACAAGAGACGTTTCCTTAACATTGTGTATCTACACAGCCAGGTAAGAGTACATACCTTCTAATAAGGTCAGCTGGGAGTGCCTCTTGGTCAAACCGCCATTCCTTCCCATAGGCAACAGAGCAAAGCTCAAGGGAGTACTTTCCAGGCGAAAATGAGGTTTCGATGATACCACCGGCATTGATGAGTGATTCGCGAGCAAGAGAATTAATCTCCATGGTGTATCTGAAATGGGGATGTAACAATCTATAGATTGGGTGCATGACACTCAGTTGGCGATTTGTGGCGATTATGTAGGGTTCTGTGGCACAATGTGTTCGTAGCCTGCAAAGCAACGAGAGATGCTATTAATCGGTTCCCCTAGAATATTGGATAAATAAAAATATTTCGACTACATTATTTGTATCACCTTTTAAATCACTAGTGTAAGAATGTGATATTTTAAAATCACTAGTGTAAGAATGTGATATTTTATGTAACATTAATTTTATTTATTTCTTACCAGTGACTAACAAGCTGATGATAACCAGAATCGTGGGCAAGGACATGAGCTTTAGCAAGCCTCCAGAGCCAGACATCCGTGGCGTTCCACGCCGGTTGGAAAACTTGCTTCCATTGTGGCTTTCCGTCCATCGGTGGTCTTGTTAGCTCAATGACCAGTGGCCTGAGTGTACCTTCAGGGGTAAGAAAAAACAAAGTCCTCGATCCATATAGTGTGGTGCCTTCGAGCTTTCTTACTTTGCTCACATAGGGTAGAAACAAATCATGGTAATCTAAAATAAACAACTTCTTTTCTTTTATGGCCTGCATCCATATATCAAATCCATTTAAATGATATAACGTGTCAGACTTCGAACAAGAACATATATTATTCTCTTGTAAATAATATTATGATATATCTACCTCAGTAATTGTTGCGAAACCTTTTATCTCTTGCTCAATTATTTCTTTGGTTATAGCTGATTCAGGCGGGCCATAGATCTTTGGGTCTAGTTCACTCTTCAGTGGCCATTCCTGCAATTATATTTTATTTATTATTTTCATATTTTCTTTTTTGGAATTCTATTTTTTGACAATATGGACGAGCATAAGAAATAAACTTAATGCTTAGTAGTGTCACTACACAGAGATAAGTAATTCATACCGTCACCAATTTGATGCTGTAAGGGTTGAGACCTGCAAGAGTCTGCCTAGCAAACTCGTCGTCCCTAAACCAAAAGAATTTGTCCCCTAAATATAAGCCCAACGAAGAAAGTTCAATTAGTTAGATATTGTGAGAAAGTTATGCATACAATGATGCAAATACAAACATAAATGCCACTTAATACTACAATCTAGTGATATTCCTCTTCATTTATAGGTGAGATGTTTTAGGTTTGATTATCACCAAAGGTGAATTTGAACAACATTATTGGTAATCCATTGTGAGGCTTAGCCCACTCCCTCACCCATGAATACAAACAATTCAAAAAAAAAAAATTTACACACAAATAAATGGAGAATATTTGATATTTTTACTTTTATATTTTTAGATTGTAGATGTGGACCACACACATATATATATGCTTTTTTTTTCTTCAACAGTCAACAACTATATAAGGAAAAAAGAACAATAGTCACAGAACAAGCGTGGCTTAATTTGTAGACTTTTTGTCACCCTTTTATATCCGCTATCTAACAACAACGACGTTGCTCAGTAATTGTTGCCTATTTTGTTGTAGTTTCACTTAACTAACAGTTGTGAGGCTCATTGTCTAATACACATATATTGGTACGTGAGAGGTTGAATTTGCTTACGATTCATTGTTTCTGGGGGTACAAAACGCAAAACGTCATCTCCAGAAGACATAACCTTGACTAGCGTGGGAAGCAAGGCTTTGAGAACCCCTTGTTCCTTGAAGGGAGGCAACTGAATCCCCTCGTGGAAAAGTGAGTCTATGGCCGTGAAGTACTTGAACCCAAGTTCAGTGTCAGCGATCGCTATCTCCAGCGATGGTACCAATGCGTGCATCACAGAGTACAGTGTCTTTGCTGAAAATGTTAGCTGCTTTACTTCTGAGAAGGCTTCATCTCTAGGAACGTACCAATGTTTTCTGCTCCTTTTCTCGGACATTGAATCTATATGTATAACCATTGATTAGTAACTTTAAGATAACATTTTAAAACAGTGTTCTCTTGTCATACAATTATATATAGTACACAGTTTTTTTTTTTTAATTACTATTATTAAGGGAATGGAGAAGAGTTTGAAACAACTACATTAATTTAGAGAGGAAGTTCTAAACCTTGGACGTATGGGTAGAAGAAACACAACACCCTATCCACTAGGAGATTGGGTCACATGCAATAATAGTACATGGTTAGCTAGCTATAATTTTGTCACCATGAAGTCAATTCTGATTTGAGTTTGTGCAATCAATCTAAATTAATAATCTGATAACATAACATGTTAGATTGTAGTGAAAAAAACATGTAATGTTGTACCTGCGTCGCATGGTGGTCGTCCAGTTCTACAACGTCTGGGATACGGGAATTCTTGGCCACCAAGTACTGGTCTTTCTAGTCTTAAATTCTTATCAGGATCACCAAGATCGTTGTAAACATCGTAGTCATATATCCTCTCGAAGCTCTTCCGCTCTCCCTGGCCATTGCCTCGCAAGGTCACGAGCTCCTCTTCTCTTAGCTTAGCCAACCCACTTGGTGTTTGAGATGGCAAGTATGACTGTTCCACACATGCACAAAATCATGCACCAGTCGAAACGAAGGTCAAGATCAAACGGTTAAAAAAATGCAGGTTGGGTTTTAATGAGTAATAACCAATAACAAGTAATCCTTATTTAAGTCTATTATTTCATTCTCCACGGAGCAAAATTGCAAACAGATTAAATCAACTAATTAAGTTGTAGGGTTTTTATTAGAAGCACAACAAAAGTTTTATTAAAAATTAAATTGTTTTAGGAAGGGAACCGGATCCCCTCCAGATCCAATAAAATTGAGCCTGCTAAGCAAGCGATCGGACCGTTGAAATTTGATCCAACGGCTACAAACAGGGGGCCTTCTAAAAGTTATAATAATTGTAGTCATTGGATCAAATTTCAACGGCCCGGATCGCCTTCTCAACATGCTTAGTATATATGGATCCAGAGGGGATCTGGTTCCTTTAGGGAGAAGCACTTGGTTTTTTCACAAAGCACTTTTTGTGCTATTATAATCCAAATCAATTTTGTTGCAAATTTGTTGGAAAGATTTTTAGTGTGACTGGCACACAGGATAGTATATCACATGTCACTATATAAATTGTGAGATATGTCTGTTAAAAAGTTAATAACTTAAAAAATAAAATTTTCCACCACTTACATAAAACACGTGGTGTACCACCTGTGTTCCAGTCACAATAAATTTCACGATTTGTTGACTGTTGGTATGCCATGTCACTTCAACTACATATATAATATATATTTTAGCCAGAGATATAATATATGTGATTGGAAAAAGGCTGACCTTGTTTGTGAAGAAGACCCTCTTTGCAGGATTGTCATACTTGGAGTGAATCCAAGAGTTACAGCTATGATGAACAGAGCCACATGGGAGGCCATCGACGACAATTTCCTTGAGAAACATCTCCTTGTGGTGCTCATTCTCTACCAAGATAGCACCTATCTCCCCAAAATCTACTGGAACTTTGAAATCTGTCTCGTATATTATCTCTCCTTCCTGCCGGCGACTCCTGTGTGCATACCCCGCAACCTTCTCCTTCTCCTCTCCAGTTTCTTCATCACAAAGCTTAACAAATTAATAAATCTTCTTTTAAAAAAAACAGTACCAAACGTTAATTACAACCTGCATCTATTTTTAACCACTAAGTATATCGAATTTCTAAATCTTTTTGAGATGAAAAATCTCAATTAATTTAATAGCTAAAGTTTACTTTTGATCAGATTCAGATAGAAGGGAGAAATTGATTATATACTTTGTATTTTAATAAAGAAAAATGCTAAAGAAACTATATTTTTGTACTACTTTATCATCTAATATGGCAAGTGATATATACATATCAATTAATGAGCTCACCCCCCTGACCAACCCCACAGCGGGTGACCCTCTAACTCTCTCTATTGTTCTATCTCTCTCGTACCCACTGTTTGGGTTTGATTTTGCTTGCATAAATTTACAGCAAAAAAAAAGAAAAAAATGGTACATACACATAAAGATATATAGAGGGAATGAGAAACCCTAAAATCATTATCGAAGACTCCTCCCATCAACTTCCACCCCTTCGAAAAGCTAGTTCAAGAAACCACAAAACCCCTCTATCAAAAGAGAGGGAGAGAGAGAGAGAGAGAGAGAGAGAGAGAGAGAGAGAGAGAGAGAGAGAGAGAGAGATAATGCTACAAAAACCAAAATTTTAAATCAAATTTGCAAGCCAAATAATATGTCACCAATAAGAAATAAGCGTTTTAACCAACACTTAAGCAATATATAATCCAATCATCATCATCCACATCATTTGGTTAAAATTTTTGCCGGCAGTGGAGTGGGGTGACTGAAGGGGTAGGTTAGGGCGTAGGGTTTTTTTCTGGCATAGGGTCTTTTGGCTGACCATTTTAGGTTACTCGATCAGAAATCCTTAGAAAGGTCGTTTGTCCTTTAATGTTCGCATGATAGTAGTTAAGATATGGTTTGATGCATATGCATGCTGTGCCGAACGCTATATACATACTTACTGGGATCAAGCTCAGCGCTAACAAGCTCCAATAAGAGTGATTGACCGAGCAAATCTGTTATATCATCAAGTCCTCGGGCTAGACCAAGGTGTGACAGAAAGCCTCCAACTGTAAGCGTCACGGTTAGAGTGGCCTTAACACTATTGAACTTCTTGGTGACAACTTCGGTAGTCACAATGGTAGTGGTGGTGGCAGGAGGAGGAGTTGGAGTAGTAGGGTCTGGAATCGGAGTAGTAGTAATTCTAGTAGTAGTAGTAGTAGTAGTAGTAGTTTTAGTCGTGGTAGTAGGAGTATTACTATTATCACTACTACTACTACTTGTGGCTTTTATGTTTCTGTATTTAATTTCCGGCATGAAGGAAGGCCTTGACCAGACAGGAAATGAAGCACTTCTGGCTCTGCCATGAAAAAATGGCTTTTGAAGGAAGAGAGTTTGGCTGGATTTTGATTGGTGAACTTGGGGCTTCAACATCTGCTTATTTGCGCACAACGAGAGAGAGAAAGGGAGAGGGAGAGGATAACGAAGATAAGAGTGTGTATGTTTGTTTGGCGACTTGGGCTACATGAAGTTATCGTTATATAGAGAATTGGGAGAAGCATATTTAATTACAAAAAGAGTAGTGCTACACTTGTCATCTATTTGTACTATTAGTAATATTAGGAAGGTTAAATTTGTAGTCAAAATTTGCAAACTAAATGATATGTCATCAATAAGAAATGAGCACGTTTATCAACGCTTAAGTAATAATTCAATCATCAACTACCATGTCCTTTAGTTTTTTTTTTTTCAAAAGGGGGACAATTGGTGGAAAGCCATGGATATTCACCCCTTTCAAGGGCCTGAAAGACTCACAGAAACATTTCAGCCTCCCTCTGGAGACAAGTCTGGCTTCCACACCAGAAGCGGGTTTTGAACCCAAGACCTCCAGTTTTTAATTTGAAGGAAGTCTCGCAATCTGCCCTTTATCACTAAGTCACCAGCTCGTGGTTCATGTCATTTAGTTCATAAATTTTGTTTAAAAATTTAGTTTCTCTAGCATTACTATATACTATTATTGTATCATCTCTCTAATGTTATTCTTACCCTATTATTATATCACCAGAATACCACGTGATGTGGAAGTTGAGGTGTCAACCTAGGTGGAATTTCTGTTTATTTTAATAAATGTTTTTTTATTTTTATTTTATTTTTATGCTTAAACCTTATCTGTTAAGTTCCCTGTTTTGTACGATTCACCCCTCCACCTGATCTGAGGCAAACAGATGATAATTCCAATGAAAATTCAAGCCAAAAGCTTCGACAACATCGGGACATAACATGGAATTTTTCATTCCTAAAGGAATAGAAAGAGATTTTGGCGCTAACCAAAAGTTCATGAAGAATTAAGAAAAGAGGTTGTCTTCCAAATCTTCTTCCACTCGGCAAATCCCTAGCAGTAGAAGAGAAGGGAAAACATCGTAAGCAATCCTTTTCATATTTTTGCTCAATGTTGCTGGGATAAAACCCTATGAAATCCAAAGTTTGGCTAGAAGGCACAAACCATTGAAATTGCAAACTTGAAGTTGTTGGCAAAGCAAAACAATCACTATCAATCGCTGGAGCACGATCAGGTTGTAATTTGCCCAGTTGGCAGTGATGAAGGGGGTTGAGCACTATCAATCGTCGATGAAGGAAGGTGAAATTGGAGAGCGTAGAGGGAGGGGGCGCAGCGGTGAGGTTGAAAACATGAGCACGTAGGTTTCATTATTATTTTTGTTAACAATTTTATTAATAAAAAATCATTGATGTAAAATTATAAATATCCACCTTGGCTGACATATGAATTTTTTAATTGATGTAGATGTTCACCTCAATTACGTAAGATGGAATAGAATTGAGATATATTTAGATCACAGATGCCTTCGATCACAATCATTCTAATTTATTGTCATCAAATATACAATTCATAAGTCATGGAGTACTCGAGCTCTCCCGGTAGGAAAAGGTAGACCTGTAAGCTATATCTTGCAATTCGGTGAGCAAATTGGTTTGCGTCACGAGGGACAAATTAACTAAACTTTCGTTCTCTTACAAGAAATGCTATTGGCCTCTTTTAAAAGTGAAATTCTTTATAGATCTTTGTTATCTTATAGTTTAATGTTAATTCCGTGTCAAAATTATAACATTTTGCAAAAGACAATGAAGTGGCTGAGAGTTCATGGAGAATCTCACTTTTAAGAGAATCTCCTTAGCATTTTTCTTCTCTTATTGGGTTAAGTATACAACAATTGTGTTTATAAACAATGGCGCCCAGGAGCGAATCCTAAGCCCCTCTAGTTCAGTTGGAAACTGGAAAACACGATGGTTGTTTCTGTTCGTTCATGTTGTTGCGCTGTTCCCTGCACACTGGGCTTTTGTTTTTTAATTTTTAATCTAGGCCAAAACCAGGTAAAACGGTGACGTTTGATTGTTATCTGAAGAAAAAAATAATTATAATATTATGTGGGGACCACTAGTCCTCATTCCCATCCAACCCGTTCTAGTTTCCCATTCATCCCACCTTTCTGTTCTCAAACGACAAAACCACTTCACTTTTGCACTGATTTTTTTTGCTTGGTGTAAGCAGGGAGAGCTTTACATCTACACATTGATATTTTTTTTTTAAATTAGTAAGTTGAAGTGTGGTCCATATATATATATATATATATATATATATATATATATTGATGCTGCTATTTTGTAATTAAGTAAAGAATATTCAAAACTCAATTGACACATCAGGGTCTTGATATTTATTTATCCATGATACCAATACGTGAAAATTAATTGTTTTCCACATAAATTGTATTCACATATCAATAAGACTGCAAAATGGCAATAATATCCTTTCTTCGTTAAACCCATATATAGTATAGATTTCAACTTGCACTACAGCAGTACACAATAATTAACTCAAAGAATGTACACCCATTTATGAGGTAAAACCCTAGCACTTGGAGAAATGTAATCGAACACTTTGCCAATAGAAACAAATTCACTAAAAGTCAAATAAATGCAGAAAGTTGAGGTTTAAATGTAAAATCAATTGGTAATACGAAAGTAATCAATTAATACTCACAACCCAACTCATCATGTATGACGAATTTTCAATCACCTTGTGTGACGAATTTGAATGTTGTTGTCAATCATCTTGGAGTCCGAAAAAAAAATCTGCTACCACAATCTAGTCCGCCTGAATGCTGTACTTGGCAGCTATATATATGTTGAAGAAACGTGTGAGGCTCTCGATCAAGTTAAGCTGCATCTATCATATACCAATTACGGGAAGACCGATCTGCACCACAATCGTCATTTGATGCATAATATTTAGAGAGAACAACTTTGGTTAGTAACGGTACTCAATCATGAATTCATCTCATTGTATTGTAAATTTGTAATGAAAAAAGGGGCATATGCACTCCTTTCAACTAATCTCTTTCAAATCATTTTATTTATTTTGAAAATAACAGACCGGTGATGTGTGAAGGAGCACAAAAAAAAAAATGATGTGAAAGAAATCGTCTCCTTTCAGAAGGGAAATTCAAACTAAAAACATCCTCGATCACTATCGCATATAAAAGAACAAAAGCAAGCACATTATATAAGAACTGCAAATGCCACAGGTGGCCCTTGTTCTAGCTTGGCCTTTTCTTGGATCTTATTTTCCTTGTGTTTTTTTTGTTTATTGGTAATAAGTTTTAGGCAGCTGATCAGTTGCTTTCGATGAGTCGCTTCAATACAAAGTCACGAAAACAAAGGCAATGCACGTGAAGATTGGAGGAGGAGACGAGTGGAGTACTGGCGGTGGAAACTGTAGAGCCATAGGGACGGAGATTCCTCCTAGACAATTTTAATCTCTGCAAGTTACAAACCAGGGGTCCACGATCGTACGTAAAAAGATGATATGGACATACATGCACACCCACACAATACATTTTTTTTTTTTTATTTCCTCGTATAGTCTACTACTTGAGATTATAGCAATCGATATCCATATGGCCCGGGACTAGGGACCAACATTTTGAAATTGTCTTGTTATATAGTGTAAGGGTAAATATGCAATAGAATTGTCAGAGTGGTGCCATATGGGAGTCTTGGACACTAAAACCTAATTTTGTATGTTTATGTTATCGATAAAGAAATTGTGTTATTGACACTTCAAAAATATTATTATTCGCTACTAAAAATTTGGACACTGAGAACAAACTTGAAATTGTGCCCTATGAAGCAAATTCTTACATATTAACACCAATATGTTTTTTATATCTAGCGACAGTACTGCAGCAACTAAAATGTTAATTGTGTCCTTTGCTGGTGTGTTCATTGTTCATAGGACCCAATATATTGTTTTGTGATAAAAAAGTGAAGCACAAATACGGACTGAAGATCCTCTCCCGATCTCTATCTGGAGATCCGACAAACCCTTAAATCCTGGTCGTACACGGAAATCAAACGGCCATAAATGAATCACGGAAAACAATGCAGCATCAGAAATAAATCAAGGGAAATCTCTCCTCTGTGGATATCATATCGCTGAAACCAAAAAAAGGACAATTTATGAGCCTTCATGAATCATAACTGATAAGTGATACCCATGGCGGTGGTGCTATGAGCAGAGAGAGAAAAAGTGGAGACGAAACTGAACGGAAGAAATTAGAAAGGGCTGAGGCAACCGTGAAAGATCCGGAGAGGATCTCAATGCCACAAGTACAATCTATTTCTATGAATGAGGATTCTCTTTGAATCTTTTTTGTGAAAATTCTGAAGATTCTTCGTATTCTTTTATTGTATATTATGTAATCAATTTTTATTAAATACTGTTTATATTCAATTTTAAATAAGAAAATTTACCATAATTTTTTATCACACAATATATGATAAACATATACAATTAGACAGAGAATCCGAAAAAGATGCTCATTCCACTTCTATGTCTCACTTTTGACAATCTAACGAGAAATTTTTAGGTGTACCGGGTACACCAAAAAAATTTGGTGTACCCTCACTCATTAAAATTTGATTTTATTTTTTTATTGAAAAATAAGTGAGGGTAGGGTCCACCATTATGAGTGAGGGTACAACAAATTTTTTTGGTGTACCCGGTACACCGAAAAATTTCTCCAATCTAACAACCACCAAATGAGCACGTGCGCACAATTTCCTATGAGAGAGAGTGTGACAGGGCCAATAATCGAAGACAAATAATATATAACAAACAATTGTGGCTTTTTATGTGTTAAATAAAGACACAAATATGATGCTCGGGTGTGTTGTCCATATTTGTACCACTCGTTTAAGAATGACCACAATTAATTGGTGCCCTTATAGAAAAGGAATCAAATAAAGTCTATTTGTGTGATATGTTGGACAATGAGACAATTCTGCTTTTGTGTCCTTAATTTTATACCTAAAGGCCAGTGTTTTTCTTTCTTTTTTTTTGTATGGTTTATAAATTTATAATAATTCATGAAGATATTTTGAAAATATTAATGGGTAATATTAGGAATACTAAATTTGTAGATAAAATTTTAGAAATTAAATTACATGGAAGTTGATAATTGGTTTATTACTTAAGCATTGATAAACGTGTTCATTTTATTGGTGACACATCATTTAGTTTGCAAATTTAGTATTCATAGCATTACCCATATTAATCACAACAAAGAGAATTTACTTTGTCAATAAAAGAAATTAAATCAACATAATGTTATTTAGCACTTATTAAGTTTTCCCTACCCTCTTATTTTTTTCTCTGTATCTTTTTTTTTTTTTTTTTTGTTGAACAAACGATATTATCTACACTAAGAGGGTGTAAGAGTGGACTAAATCTCACAACGAACTAGCAATAATGTGGTTTATATTTGTCTTTAACGAGAATTAAAATTAAAACCTCTCATTACAAGTAATTACCACATAACTAACATGAGTGAAATTCTTTTTCAAGGTAAAATAAGGCGAGTCATGGGGCTCATCGATTTACTCTGTTGAACGTATGCGAGGCTTCAGCGACTCATGGATTGTATTCAAGATGATGTCTCGCACTAGCATTCTAAAATGGTTTGTGCTTCATGTTATGACTCTGTTGAGGCCTCAATGTCGTAGATTTTGATGTAAGGTTCCACTGAGAACTAATGAAATATCATTAATTGTACTTCTTGATTATGTTTAATGATTTATTATACTGAATTGTTTCTTCATTATAATTTTTTTATTCTTCAGACAATCTCTAATTTCATCATTGCGATCTCTTAAGATATTTTATTTTCTTGTTATGCCGAAATGTTCCAATATAATATGCAGGTCCACTGGGAATTCTATAAAAAAAACCCATGCTCATAAAAAATTAAAAGTGCTTTTAGAAGAAGTAAATCTCCACAAAGCACTTCCAAATGCTTGTAAGGTATAGGGTTTTATGTTACACACACATGAACGAGTTACAACATATCACCGGGAAAACAAAACGGTTTGTCCTCCCTCTATCATTTGGCTGGAAAGAAAAAAAGGTCTATAAAAGTGCTGGTCCGGTACACATGTCCAACAAATGTCAAATCCAATCCTCAATCAACACCGTCCATTCTCATCACACTGTACCTAATAAAACCCTAGCTTTCTCTGCTGCTGCTGCTGCTTCTTCTTCTTCCTCCTCTCTCCAAATTTCGGGATTTTCTTCTTTTTCCAAAATTAGGGTTTTTTTTTTTGGCGAATGTTTGAATTGGGAATTTGGAATGGAAGCTGGATTAGCAGCAAGAGCCAAGCGTGGTGAGAAAGGGGTATTTATCATTAATAGCCAAAATTTAACACCTAATTTCATAAATGTCTTTTTTTTTTAACTTTCAAATGTAGCAGAAAACTCACATAAATAAACCTAAATACCCTTAAAATCCAAAACTCAACACTTAAATAGATCTCATTGGCATTGTTGTTCAAAGTGCGAGGCCCTCCAGAGAAGGATTTTGAAGGTAAGGACGCTGCAACCAGTAAAACATCTTCTACAGTCAAACCCAATGCCGTGAGTTCCACAGAGAACTAGTTGAGTAAGTTGATTGTCTGAGATGAATCACTCTCTAATTCAACAAAAGCGAAACCCATTCTCCTTGCAAGACCAGTACCTTCAAGTGCCGCCAACATTTCAATCTGGGTAACAGACCTAATTCCTACCTTGTTCCATGCACCAACAGCAACAAATTAAAGCACCTTGCCAAATCCCTAATAATTACACCCACTCCTCCCAGACTATTCTCTAACCTTGCAGCTCCATCCACATTCACCTTAACCCAACCATCTGTAGGAGTCTTCTACCGATGCTGCAACAGTTGTAGCGACGACGACGAGTGAGAGACAGGTGCCATAAATTCTTGTAACCATGCAGTAGCCCGCTGAACAACATCAAGTGAGTGACCGATCCTATCTTTCTACACTCTAGAATTTCTCTCCTGCCAAATAGCCTAAAGAATCATGCAGACTGAATTAAAATTCTTTGGTTTATGTTTATTTGGTTTTTAATTTTGAGGGTTTAATTCATTGAATTTAGTTTATGTTTATTTGGTTTTAATGTTGAAGGTATTTAAGTGAATTTTCTGTTTTTTGAAAGATTTTATAAAATGTGACATTTATGAAATTTGATATTAAATTTTGACTATTATCCATAAAAACTCGTGAGAAAGATTAACTTGTTGAACACTCTAGTGAGTGTTTTACAATAATTGTATATATGGAGATAAGTGTCATTTTGTTTTATAGAAAATTGAAAGAGTTGAGCGTTAGAAAAGGAGTCCAAAAGAATAAGAATAAAAATAAAAATATTACAGGGTTGGTCAAGGGCCAAGTCCAAATGATGAGCCTAAATACAACTAGATCGAATAAAATGATGGGCCTGATCCCAATAAAACTAGGCCGACCGCGATCAGATCTAAATAGATAAAATCCTACCCGGTTTTTAATTCGATCATCGTGGTCGTGATTGATACATAATTTCGAAACCCTAGCTTAAGCCATAAGGTATCTCGAATATGGTGAAGCGCTCCGATGACCCCAATGATTACCGTTCTCGAACAAGAAGAAGGTAAATATATATATATATATATATATATATATATCTCGTATGGGGAATTAGACATGAATTTAAACTTGCCAAAATTTGGGATTGAAGAAAACCTTAATAATTTTGCGGTGTTTGTTTCAGTGTGTTGGATGTTGTTGGTGGTGGTGATGCTACTCTTCTTCGAGTCAAGGAATATTTTTTGTTTTGTTTTGACAGAAGCCATAGAGTTTCATTACCACAAAAAAACCAATTACAAGGGTGGTAGATGGGTATATATGCTCCAGTGATCAATTTCTTGATTTGGAGGAAATCAGCACAAGAACGCAAATAATTTAAAACCCCTATACAATTACCCCACAAATCATACCACTAAAACGAGGAGTCTTGAAACAAATATGCTACGTAGACGAGACGTGATATACCAAGCATCAAAACCCTCACAAAAGCCAGTGCAGTGAGCGAGACTACAAAACACCGTAGCGGCAGTCATCTTGACGAAGCAAGTAGATAAAATAACAAAACAACCTAGACTAAAAAAGCAAGAAAAACCGACATGTCCATAGTGGAGGAACATGTGTAGAATTGGCAGGAGACATGGGAGTAGAGTCACGTGCAGAGATGGCAAGAGGCATGGGACACCAACTATAGCTGGGGCAATACCCATAGCACCAAACTCCGTCAGAAATTATGTTGTTCGGTGTGGGTCGTAACGGTAGTGAGGTCCCAAGGTTTGCTACATCTCACGTTAAAGCCTTACGCGGTGATCAACTGGATCATGAAAAAATTGCTCGTCTGGAATGTGGTCGGTGGTGATGGTGATGGTGATGATGAATTAATTTTTACATTGTATTCTTATTATTGTGCTACCGTTGTGCTACTTCGCGTATTAGATATTATCTACTTGTTATTCTATTATAGGCATTGGTTATGGTAGCATGACTCATAATTTCACACAAACTTTTTTGTTAAAACACAAAACTTAAGGTAAAAGGCACACTTTTTTGTTTGTTAAGTTTATGTGCGAAGTCTTTCCTTTATAAATTTGCAGAAATCAATCAAGAAATTTCCATAATAATTGCAAGCTTAATTATCCAAATGAGAGACGAACATGAAATCCGATTAACGAGCAATAATTTAACACAAACTTTTGGAGGCCTGGTTAACATACAAAACTTGAAGAAATAATTATTCTTTTTCATACAATCACTAACACAAACTGATGAGCTACTCACCACTTTAATGGTTGTGAGTCCTTGATGATAAAAAAAATCACGACGATGGTTTTGAGTCCTCAATGAATTTGCATCTTCCAGCAGAAAATGAACTTCATGAATTGGAAAACGCTACATATGAAGTGTCATACCTTGCACGAGCTTCCTTTGCTAATCGTTTCTAGATAGAAAATGGATCTTTAGCCAAAATGGTCTCAAAGATTGGTAACTCCTCACTTTGATTTTTGAGATTTAGAATCGATAGAAATAGTTCTTAAGTTTGTCCACCATCAACCATTTTGATCATTTTGTAAAAAGTCATTAATTAAGGATAAAAAATGACCAAACGATCCTCAATTTTTGTCAATTCTCTTTGGCCCATGATTTTTAAATTGAACGTATTTTTGTGGTCCTTATTTAACAGAATATTTCATTGATAATGGACAAACTCATGAACCACTTTCAGGATTTCAAATCTTAAGAATCAAAATGAGGAGTTATGTCAATCTCAAATACTATTTTGACTAAAAAACTATTATGAAAACATCTGGTTCGACAGATCAAAACTGTTGGAGTTTGTGGCCAAGTGGACTATCCTCCAAAATGCCTTTCGGCTAAAGAAAGAAAGAAAACATCTTTCCTTGTTTCAAGGAGGAAACAAGGGAAAAGCAAGGAGGAAAAAAGGGAAAAGTAAAAGGAAAGAGTTTTGGTGTCTTAAACACCCGTGAGGGCTCATTTTGGTTTAAAAAGGAGAGTAGTAGAGAGCAAGAGAAAAATGAGAGAGCAGAGAGCTCATTTGCCTTTGCAGAAAAAAAAAAAGAAGAAAGAGTTCTTTTTTGCAGAGAGCAAGGGCAAGGGTGAGAGAAATCAAGAGAGCTAGAGTGAAAAATCTCTTGTGAAAGAACTCTTGGGTAGAGTGAGGCTCTTGGGAAAATTCTGTGAGTGGGTGTACAAGGGATATGGGATTGGGTTATGTCGATTTAACTCATGTGTAACTTGTACTGTTTTTTTTCTCATAGTGAAGAGCAATATCTCTCCGAGGACGTAGGCAGGTTTTTGCCGAACCTCGTAAATTTCTCGGTGTCTTTATTTCTTGTATTTTAAACTATTCAACTGTGTGTGATTTTGGTGAGGTTGTAATCTGAATCTCGGTTCAGCACTAACGAACGGGCCAAGGCACAACAATTGGTATCAGAGCTTGGTTAGAAGCTTTGGTTCATTGAAGGTTCAAATTTATTATTCACCATGATGACTACAAACATGTCGTTTTCAGTTGAGAAGTTTAATGGGAAGGGCAGTTTTACTCTCTGGCAGATGAGAGTAAAGGATGTCTTGACTCAACAAGGCTTGGTTAGAGCTTTGAAGGGAAAAGATGGGAAGCCTAAAGAAATGACAGATGACCAGTGGGAGGAGCTGGAGTCGCGTTGTGTTAGCACGATTCGACACTGCATAGCTGATAACATTATCAACAATGTTATGGATGAAGATTCTGCGCCTGCACTGTGGGAGAAGTTGGAAAAACTCTATATTGCTAAGAGTTTGACCAACAAGTTACATCTGAAGAGGAAGCTGTACAAGCTGAAGATGGATGAAGGCGGGAATCTCATGGACCACATGAATGTGTTTAATGGATACTTGGATCAATTGAGGAAAGTTGATGTTAAGGTTGAGGAATAAGATAAAGCCCTCTTACTTCTTACCTCACTTCCAGATTCGTATGAGAATCTTGTGACAACCTTATTGCATGGAAAAGATACAGTAAGTTTGGAGCAAGTGCAGGCTTCTTTGGTGTCTTATGATACACAAAAGAGGAAGACCATTGTTGATGGTGGGCACGAGACTGCTTTAGCTGTTCAAGGTTGGAATCATGGAAGAAAATTGGGAGGAGGATTTGAGAGAGACAGCAGGTTCAAATCAAGCTCCAAAGGCAAGGGACCACAATGCTATGACTGCAAAGAATTCGGGCATAAAAGGATAAATTGTTCTTTGAGAAAAAGAAAGGATGATCTTGGTCCAGGTAGCAGCAATTTTGTGGCGGAAGACTTCGAGTATGCCCTCTAGGTACTCGAAGCAACACATCTCCTGGTGATGTATAGTCTCAAGTGTTGCAGGGGTTTTGCAGCAGGTGGAGCTATGGGATTCACAAGTGATGAGATGGTCCTGAAGAATGAGAAGTGTGAGGAATGTTTGTCTGGCTCGACGGGTGTTGCTGGAAATGGGTGCACTGACAAGTTTCCAAGTTGCAGACAATGAAGAGGAGGAAAACCTGCTGGAGGAGACGAGGATGTGTCGAGATCCTGTCTGAAGCTAAATGTTTTTTTTTTTGCTTGCAGCAGCTGCACATGCATTGGCAGTGACTGAATCGGAACAGGACCAACGAGGTTGATTCAGAGTGTGCATGCTGGTACGTAAGGCCAATGGACTTTGGTACAGCTTGGCCAAGGTGGAGATTGTTGGAGTTTGTGGCCAAGTGGACTATCCTCCAAAATGCCTTTCGGCTAAAGAAAGAAAGAAAACATCTTTCCTTGTTTCAAGGAGGAAACAAGGGAAAAGCAAGGAGGAAAAAAGGGAAAAGCAAGGAGGAAAAAAGGGAAAAGTAAAAGGAAAGAGTTTTGGTGTCTTAAACACCCGTGAGGGCTCATTTTGGTTTAAAAAGGAGAGTAGTAGAGAGCAAGAGAAAAATGAGAGAGCAGAGAGCTCATTTGCCTTTGCAGAAAAAAAAAAAGAAGAAAGAGTTCTTTTTTGCAGAGAGCAAGGGCAAGGGTGAGAGAAATCAAGAGAGCTAGAGTGAAAGATCTCTTGTGAAAGAACTCTTGGGTAGAGTGAGGCTCTTGGGAAAATTCTGTGAGTGGGTGTACAAGGGATATGAGATTGGGTTATGTCGATTTAACTCATGTGTAACTTGTACTGTTTTTTTTCTCATAGTGAAGAGCAATATCTCTCCGAGGACGTAGGCAGGTTTTTGCCGAACCTCGTAAATTTCTCGGTGTCTTTATTTCTTGTATTTTAAACTATTCAACTGTGTGTGATTTTGGTGAGGTTGTAATCTGAATCTCGGTTCAGCACTAACGAACGGGCCAAAGCACAACAAAAACAACGTGAGAATCAACAAACTTAAGAACTGGGACGGAGGTGGATGTAAACGTTTATGTACCCAAGTAGATATGCCAATATTGAATCGCATGGCCTAATCATGTGTGCAAATTTTCGCAGGTGGACTATGAGATGGCATTGGAGTACGCTACACAAAGCGGAGTGAGTGAGGAACCAAGAGACGCCATATTTCTGCAGTCATTGGAATCTGCTGAAGATAACTTCATCGACTTGCATAGTCCCACATTCGTCTTTCGGCTGTACTGCTAGGAACTTGTTTTATATTTCAACATCTTCTAGTTCATTTCTAACTGCAAACTGTGTCTGAGAATCATGATGTTACTGATTGTTTCAGTTTATATGTAATTAAAAGCTAATAATTGAAAAGGCATCTTTGATGCTGAATTATGATGATTCATGGATGTGCTTATAGATCTTCCTAGCTTGGGAGAATTTGTACCTGTTTATATCGATATCTCTCTCTCTTCTCACGTGACCAATCGTGGAAGAGGGAAGATATTCCCGATATTCAAATTTCTCTAGTCATCTTGATAGTATGTAATGACACACAAACCCAAAAGTTTAGGAAGCTAATATGTAATGAACACTTTCGGTCAGTAAATAAATAGTTAGTGAAAATTTGGATAGTAGCGGACAAATGTATATTCACAAGAATATAGTTGATAAGATCATTTATAAAGGAGATGTCAAATTTTAAACATAAAATTTGAATTTGACAGCCTATGTGGCATTTTGACATCTTTTAAAGTTTTGTTTTTCATCCGATATGTCAAATTAAACTATTATTTTATTACACTATTTTCTTTTCATAATTGTTATTATATATTTTATATTTTTACATATATAAATAATTGATAATAGAAATTCAAATGACGACTAGTACTAGTCCCAGATTCCAGCTCTTTGTTCTAATTGGGGTTGGACATGCTTGGTGAGTAGGTGGGCAACTAAAAGAGGGACTGAGATGGATAAGGGAGGGCACGAAATTTGCACAGAGATGGAAAACACAGAGGAAAGAGAAAATGGAGGGGAGAAAACAATAAAAAAATATTTAATAATTAATTAACAAGTATTTGAAGTTGCTGTCAAATTTGGCATAAGGGGGAGATATGTCATTCCATATCATGTCACATCAGATTTGACTTCTCGGTTGAAAATCATTAATGCTGTCTTTTGTTACTATTATTGCTGATTTGGACATTTTGACACGTCTTTTAAAGATGCTCTAAGATTGTACAATCATATGACATGTAAGACTATTTAATATTGATAAGATATTAAATATTAATGACATTTATATTTGATAAAATCTTATAATCAAATGACATGTTCGGCTACTTAATATTGATAAGACATTAATTATTAATGACATTTATAGTTGTTGTGTTGGGCAAAATTGTGGGAAAGAATTCCTCTTTGGATTTCTTCCTCCAAGGTTACCGGATCAAATGAATCGGATTTTTGAAATTTCATCTAACGGTTCAAAATTGTTATAGCTTTTAAAGAATCAAAACAAGTGGGCCGTTAAATGAAATTTCAAAGACCTGTATCACTTAATCTGGTGACCTTGGTGGAAGAGATCCGGAGAGGATCTCTTTCCAAACTTGTGTTTAATTAAGTTAGTTATTAAAACAGTGTGTTCCAACAACTTTACTTTTGTATTTAAATTCGAATTTCTCATAGTTAATATTATTGATACTTGTTATTTATGGTTGATACAATACCTGTTACGTTTTTTCATTGAAATCTACTTAAGAAGCAACTCACGACACGATATCATCTTACTGAGTAAAAAAATGACTTATATGACACGAGTACACTATTACGTAACGTTTTATAACAATAAAATAAGAACATGTATACTTATTATGTGTAAGTTATTCTCATCCAGTGACTTGACATACTTCTTCCCAAGAATGGGGTGTAATAATGCCAAAAAGGAAATTTCGTTGCATGGCAAAATGTGAATTGTACAACCCTTTGATTATAAAAAAACTGTTATGCAAGTGCAAAATAAGAATTTTAAAATTATGATAATTATTCTCTAATTAATTATATGGTATTTATGGTAAGAGAAGTGTTATTGGCACTTCAAAAATTTTATTTTACATTCTTTACAAGTGTATTTTTTTTTCATATAATAAAAAGTTTAAAACGTATAATGAGATTTTTAGAATGGTAATAGCAATTCTGTTATGCTAATTGTCTTAATTAAAAACTATTCACCGCTTTCACTCTCAGTCACCATCGTCACTGAATTCCCAACCCAAATTTAACTGTTGAAATTGGGAAATCAAGCAAAGATCCATTCCAATCCAAACTTGCAGGATCAAAATCCCATTTGCTATATTTGCAAGAAAAGCAGACAACTTACTGCATTTTGGTTCTGAAAAATGGGACCCCAGATTGCCATTCTTGGAGCTGGAACCTTCGTCAAGACCCAATACATTCCAAGGCTCTCTGAGATCTCCAACCTCCTCGTTCTCAAAGCCATTTGGAGCCGCACGGAGGTACAATTTTCCAAAAGCTTTAATCGTTTTATTTACAAACTATAAAAGTTTTGATCTTTTTCCAAATTTTTTGGTGGGTTTTGTTTGTTGTAGGAATCTGCTAGATCTGCGGTTGAGATTGCTCGGAAGCATTTTCCAGGAGTAGAATGCAAATGGGGTGATAAGGGCCTTGAAGAAATTATTGCAGATAGTTCGATTCTTGGTGTGGCAGTTGTTTTAGCTGGCCAAGCTCAGGTAAAACTCAAGCTTCTGTAAAAAAGAATAAATTGTGGGGTTCTTTTTTATATAAAATTTAAAGCTTTCGGGTTTAAATTCTAATTTGTTGGTAATTTGAATGTGTGAGGATCTTTATTGGATGACTAGTATTATAGGAATGCTTCGTGTAGTTGGACTGTTGGATTGACTACAAGTTTGTTAATTTTAAACTGATGTTGCAGGTTGATTTCTCACTGAGGATGCTCAAGGGAGGGAAGCATGTGCTTCAAGGTTAGTTTTAATTTTCGACGTAATTGTTAAGTTGTGTGAGGATTTGAGAGGCCATCTTCACCCGCCATCAACTGCCGGGGAGGTGCATTTTTTTCTATTTTATTGAATGTCTAAATATTATGATGCAATGGTATGGACTAAATTTTTCTATTTTTCTGCGTGCTGTATCTGCTCACTATTGTTTGGCTGACTTGGTGGACTCGAAGAGAAACCTGCGGCAGCTTGTAAGTAGGATGCAGTTTCGGTTGAATTTATTGTGTTATTTGTTGCCTTTATATTTTGTGTATTTGTATGACATATAGAATTGAAGATTCTGGCTATTTCTTTCATTGTTTTTACATTTAATCGTTTTATTGTCTACCTGATCTTCACATATGATACAACTGCACCAAGGTTGAAGTTAATTTGTAAGCATCTTGAGGTAGCATGCAACTTATGGTTTCTCTTGCACACAAAACTTTTCATGATATTAACTAGCTTTTGAGCACATAGGGGGTGTGCTATACGCAAGAACATGAGAAACAAAATGATCGTCAGATTGTGTGTCCAAAACAAATTTAAGAATTTCTTTTTCCCTCAAGCTTCTGTGCTTCCTATTCAGTTTTCCTCCATTGTCTTTCTTATTTGACCATCACCTCTAATTCACACCACACCAGTGCTTCTATATCAGGATTAGATATAATGGTAGACAAAATATGAGAGGATATATGATTGTTCAATCCAAAAGTTCAAATTTCTAAATTACTGATCTGATAATGCAGCTACAAGTGAATTGGAAACTGCGCTGTCAAGTTATAAGTCAATTGTTGATAATGCCCCTGACATACCAATTTGGGCTGTTGCAGAAAATTATAGATTTGAACCTGCTTTTGTTGAGGTACTCTGTTTCCACTGCAGCTGAATTATTTTTACTTTTTCGACTTGAAATATCCTCATTGTCGCTTCACAGGGAAGGAAACTAATGACTGAAGTTGGAGATGTGATGAGCATCCAAGTTATTGTTGAAGGATCAATGAACAGTTCAAACCCTTACTTCTCAAGCTCCTGGAGGCGTGCTTTTACTGTAAGTGATTTCTTTCAACTTCTTCCTCATTCATTAGAAATTACCATAAGCAAGATTTCCTGAGATTCCTTTCATGATTCCCGTACTACTTTGGTTTTCTTTCTCAACAAGATTATCTCCTTTATGGCAGGGAGGTTTCATTCTGGATATGGGCGTACATTTCATCGCAGGACTGAGGATGGTAATGTCACATTTTTCAAGTATTTAGCGACAGTAAAGTACGGTTTGGTTTCTGTGAACACGTTCTGTTTCTCTTAATGTACTCTCTGCTGCTTATCCAAGCATGAATGTTGAAGTTTTATCTGCTGAATTTGACATTCTAGATGTACTTATGCTGAAGAAAGACCAAATAATGAATCTAGAATCTGGTGACCGTAAGTGACTACTTCATGGGACTGTCATGGAATTGGGGATTTCTCGGTAGATGCGTATATATTGTGAAACAGTTAGGTGGTTCACTGGGCCTGTAGGCAATCGGTTTTAAAGTTGGCCTGATTAGTTCAAACTTCAGGTTATCATTTATAAATGCATAAAGCATGGTCGAGTAAATTCATCTTACGACAAGTTACTCAATCTGTCCTGTTCCCTTCAACAGCTTGCTGGATGTGAGTTAGTATCTGTGTCAGCTACAACCTCTCATGTTGACAAGACCTTGCCGGCACCAGATATCATTTCCTCTCTCTTGTAAGTTATTATTGGATATAGTTAATTTACAGAATCTGTTTTTTTTTTCCTCCATATATTCTCGCAGCAACAATTCCACATTTGACCACTGGATTTTGTTTATTTAGTCAACTGGAGAATGGATGTTCAGGTGTTTTTGTGATGGTGGTCTCCTCAAGGTCTCCAAAGGCACGTGGCAAAACTTAATTTCACTTTATCCTTTTTCATCTGCATAAACTTTTTTTTTCTCATGGTGCTTTATACCATCAGATAGTGTGGCGATTTTCCGGCTTGAAGGGAACGCTGCAAATTGAGCGTGGGAACCAAGATGGACGGCATGGCTATATGGTATGTTGAAATTCATCCTGCAGTGTACTTAATTGTGTGACGTTGGATGTCAGCATCAGATTCTTTCCTTTTTTCCATCAAGACTCGAATTTCATCAAAATTAACTTGTAATAAATTGACCAGCTCTTGATTGCTTATCGTGCTATTATAGGTTTTATTTTATGGTTCTGATGGACAAAGCAAAAGCTCCTTCTACCAATTTAGCGGAGTGGATGAAGAATTCAGAGCTTTTTTTGATGACATATCACAGGCCACTCTAAAGGTAAATTCAGATGCCAATCGTCATGCTATTTAGTTTTAACTTTTAGCATGTTCCAAGTGACCTTTGCATTTACGTGTTTAGTTGTTTCCGTTTTACAGTACTACTCTGGTGTGTGTGTGTGTGTTTTCTGTTCATCCCCATTTTCTGATGGTATTTGCATTGTTGCAGAAGGGGACTATCTATGAAGCTGAACCTCGCATGTCCTTTTTGGAAGGTGCCAGAGATGTTGCTGTTCTAGAGGCGATGCTTGAATCTGGAACAAAGCAAGGGGCACCCGTTCAAGTGAAAAAGTTTTGACCAAACAATTAGATCTCTCTCTCTCTCTTCCCTCCAGCTCCAGCCCCGGTTGCAGTAGCTTAAAGTATTGAGGTGCATTCTCAGTTCTTTGGTTTTTTTTTTTTTTTTTTTTTTTTTTTTTTTTTTTACAGTGAAATTGTTACGTTGAAATAAGAAAGGGAATATATTTATGTTATAACGTTGAAGAGTTCTAAACGATTGGTTATTGCCTCTCGAATGGTATCCGGATTGTAAAGTAGGGGAGTGTGTAGCTTCTGTAACTACACATTTATTAAGAGAATTGTGGTAAAGCTGTTTGATTTTTTCTGTTCAATCCCTTAACCTCTTCCAAACCATTGTCCTACCTGAGGTATATACGGTACACCACCACGAGGCGTAGAGATCCTTGATACTCGGTTAAAGAGTATTGTAGTCGTAATTCAGTTCTTATTTGTTTTCAAAGCATTTCAGCTCTAGTTGGGAACAAATGCTTGCGCTTGAATTGGTTCCAAGAGTTCTCATCACTAATGAAATTTTTTTTGTTGTTTAATTTGCTATGCACACCTGAAAAATGGAAACCTGTGAAAGTCACTTAAATCAAAAAGTACTTTAATGAAGGTTAAAAAAGTTGCTTTTCCTTTGAGAAGCAATGAAAGTATGGGCAGTGAACTCATCTGAGAGAACAACCAAATTTTTGAGGCAAATGGCCTTCTTTTGTCAAGAAGCCCAATTGATCCCTTCAAGCACAGCTTATCCCTTCCGCTTGTAGGGTACTGTGTTTCACGACTGACATCTGCACTCATTTTTACTTTCTGCTCACCTGCTTACCCATTTTAATTTTCTACACCCTTTTCCCCTTTTTGTTCACAGAATGTGATATCCACACATCCTATTTTACTTCTCACATACCTTTTTAATTTTCGGCCTTTGAATCAGATGAATTGAAGAAGATCAACGAGCAAAAATTATCAAGAGGTGTGTAAGAAGTAAAATAAGGTGTGTGGATAGCATATTCCTTTGTTCATCCACTTACCCCTTTTTAAGTTTTCACATTTTTTTTTAACTTTCTGCTCACCCGCTTACCTCTTTTAATTTTCTTTATTTTGTTTAATCCAATAGTTAGACATTCAGTTGTCCACAATGGCATACACATTTTGTTTGATTTTATTTATTCCAACAGTAAAAAATAAAAGAAAATACTAAAGAAGGTAAAAAAAAAAAAAAAACGTGCAAATCACCGCCCTCTTTTCTTTTCTTTTCTTTTTGACTTTGCATGCGTGTCTTGCGGATTTGCTTGCGCATGGGTCATGAGTCATGAGTACTGTTTGTGTCACTCAGACCTCCGCCAATCTTAGGCTATTTGTCAAATTTTCCCTCAAAATTTCCCTCCAAACACCACCCAACTCAAGCTAAAATATTGGGCTAAAAGCCAAATGTTAAAACTGGGCCAAATTCCCCTCCCCCCCACCCCCCCCCCCCCCCAAACGCGTGGACTCATTGCAAATTGGCCCAGTCTCGGCCCGCCCACACGCGGATGCGCCCCACGCGGTCTGCTTCCAATCAACTCCCAAGCCCAACAACTCTTTTCCGCATCTGACGACCACTATTTAAGGACCGTTGGTTCAACCAATGATCTAGATTCAAATTTCATTTTTTTAAAATATGTTATTTTAAAATACATTGAATCTAACGGCTAAGATCGAATATAATCAAATCTAACGGTAAAAAAAAATCTAACGGCCTAAATTAAAATCCAACTGCTAAAATAATTAAAAAAATTATTAAACACAAAATTCACCCAAAAACTCTATAAATATCTATGTATTATTTGTTCAAACATCCACACAAAACTCAATTTTCTTCTACAATTCTTCCAATTTATATTTTTACCATTTCTTTCCATTTCCAAACTGTTCAACATGGCAAGAGAGCCTATTAGAGGTCGTAATTGGACCTGTGAGGAAGATGTTGCTTTATGCGTGGCATGAGTTTCTGTTAGCGAAGATGGTGCATCTATCTTCCTTGCAAAATAGTGATCATGATTGGCAACTACGTTTAAGATGCTTTCAAAAAGCTCTGTCCTCATCTGAAACCGCCTCCAAAAATCATGAGTAGGAAATCTCAAACGCTCGATGAAATAATCTTTCATCATTTGGTCATGACACTCTTCTCTATCATGTTGCACAAATGAACGCTCCGTGACAGAATCACGATGGCTAGATTCGCCGTGGTGCTCATATTGGATAAACGAGTTGACAAGTTCAACTTCGGTGTTGAACAATTTTGCATCCTCAATCTCAATCCTTGCTTGGTATTGTGCCATCTGCATTGTCCCTGCTTCGCATTCTTCTATCACCCATTGATGAGATATTGAGGATTTTTAGGAAACATAAATTGTTTTAAAGTTGAAAGATTGGTTAATATAGAGGATAATTGAAGGTTAAAAGATTGTGTGATCAACTAATATTGGACCTGTGTTTATATAGAGGATGATTGATGAAAGTTGAACGGATGGTGAAAGTTGAAAGTTTGGTGTTGAATGGTTGGTGAAAGTTGAAGGCTTGATTTGTCAAAAATTTAATAATTTTTCAATATTTATCGGAATTTAAATTTTTTTAGATTAAAATGTTAATAAAATTAATTTACGATAGTCTACATATTTATTTTAAAAAAAAAAGCCTAAATTCATTCTTTAATAATCTCGGATTAAAATTTTAGACCAGAAAGGTTGGAGTAGAAATGTTATTTATAGGCTAAAAGCTAAATTTTTCAGGCTAAAAAAAATTTAATTTTGAGCCAAAGGGTTGGAGATGATAGGAAGATGTCAAGAATCATACACATAAATGAGGTTTATTTTCTTGTCATCTCTCCATTTTGGATAACTTGATGGTTCTACCTGACACACCTACGACATATGACTCCAACGTCCAAAGTCTCCCACTTGATTTTTCATCTCCTCCTTTTTCTTTAATTTTAATTTATGTAATAATTATTCATCATTCTCCAATACAAATCTCTCTATGTTCGTATGTATTACTCATCTTAGGAGGAATTCTTTTGTCCGTTTACGAACAATCAGCACAATGGATGAGATCAAAATACAAAGAAGTGAGGAGTTTTTTGTATACGTGATCAAACGACCATTTAGTCTGATTCTCCGTACCCACGAATTCCTCCCACTTTTAAATATTCAAACTTTTAGTAATACCTGGAGTATTAAGTTAGATACCAAAAGAGAGAAAGGTTTTATTTTTTAAGCTTAAATGTCAAAATAGTCTTTGTGTGTTATTATTGGTCAATTTGGTTCCTGGGTAATTTGGCTAAATTGATCTCTGTGTTTACCTTGTTAGCCAATCTGGTAAAAAACCGTTAAAATTAACATGTATCTTGCAAATGAGAGAATAAAAATGTAACTTCAGTGTAAAACCATTAAAATACATGGAGACCAATTTGGCCAAATTAAACACACAGTGACCAAATTGATCAATAGAGTAAAATACACAAACCATTTTAACTTTTAAACCTTATTCTTTTAATATCTTAAAAAATGAAATTTAATTCATGGTTCTAATATACCTAACAATAAAAACAATTTCTTTCTCATTATTTTTCAACCGCCAGCATTGTGGGCCTAAGTTTTGCAATTTTTTTTCTCAAAACATGAATACTATTGTTCATATATTAATGTAGGAGGTTATACTTTGCTTTCGATATTGGCCCCATGAAAGTGAAACCCCCCTGTCAATGCCATATAAATCGAAATTTTAGCCATCGGTATGGCCAAATAAATTAGTTTGTGACATATCATACATATATCATTTAAGAGTTGAGGTTCAATATTTATTTCATATTCGATTTTTTCCTTCTACAGTTCTTTCTTGGGAAGTGACTTTCGTGATTTTGTTTTCTCGACACTCATGTCTGGTTTTATATTTGAATTGAATAAATTAAAAAGAAAAAACATAAATAAATAGAGGCGTGCATAAAGAAAAACAAAACTTTTTTGTAAAACTAAATATTATGATTTATTTGATATTATTGATGACTAGTTATGGAGTTACCGCTTCATTTTTGTAGGTTGGTCTAGTCTATTACTCTTTCTTTGTGCTTATTTCACTTTTAGGGGGTTGGTTCACCAGTACCACCTTTGTAACTTCATGGTATAACCATGGATTGGCAAGTTTCTTGTGGTAAGAATGGGTTTCGCTCTATTGTCCGAAAATAATATTCCAAAGCTTTTGTATGTTCTCTGTTACTTGTGTGGATAAGGCTTATGTTATAGAGTACATTACTTCGATCTAAAGATCAATTTCTAACCGCATAGCTTCATAACAATTGTGTAACACTCCTCTTTTTTTTTTTTTTTTTTTTTTTTGTCTCTTAGCCTTTGTTTGGCAAGCTGCTGCAAGTTTTCGATAACATATTTAATTTAATAATGTTTATTCAAGAAAAAAAAAATTCAAATAATTGATAAGAAGAGACAGGTATATTATTATACCCTTCACGTCACCTTCTTCTTGCACCTCACCTTAAACTAAGAAAATTGATATATAATATTTATATTATTTACACTTATGCAAACATTGATGATGTGACATGAAGTGAATGCAATGATTTTAGAGCAACCTCACTTTAATGTAGTCCTTTATGTAAGAAAATGTTACAACTATGAACACAATAACTTTGGCTAAATCAAGCAATTTACAATTTTACCTATGTTTTTTTTATTTTTAGACAAAATAAGATTAGACAAGACTGACTCTTCAATAATAGTTGCACGTGAAACACCTACTTTCTTCCAAAAATTGAAAACCATTACACCCAGAAACTCCCTGTCGTTGCTCCTCCACCAAATATCAACAAGTTCATCTTAGGGTCACATTCTAGTACTTGTAGTACCATTGAAATTTAATGATGTGACGTTAACCATTTTAAGAACATGTACCCTCATCAATCAACTCATAATTACATTCCAATTGAGAATTAGTAAAGTTATTAGCCTTTTTCTAACGGCACACGTGATCACAAATCAATTAATAAATTAGTTTTTTCTAACATATTGACATAGGTAATGGTCGCCTTCGATGCTGGTCTATTGTGTGATAAACGCATGCTCTTAATTATTTAGAGTAAATATCATACAATACAAGTAAAGTGACGACTTTTGAGTTATAAGAAGCAAAGTTATATTAAAATCAAGTTTCAATGGACGTACCTAAAACTAACCCATTTTGTATTGTAATATCAATTTTGAGAGCTTGCGTTAATTTTGGAGTGAAGTTTGAGAAAGCAGTAACTTTTGAGTTATAGAAGGCAAAATATGACCGAAATCAAGTTACAAAGGATGTAGCTAAAATAAACCTACAAAAACATAGGTGTTTTTTCCAGGGTTGATAGGTCAGTAGCTCAATGATTGTGTGGCCAACGTAACTTTTTCTTTTTTAGATTAGAATATTGTTGTATAAAAAATAAAAAACATAGGTATCATCTAGGGCTGGAGGCTCAAGTAATTGATACTATTTACTTATACGTCTGAGCTCGAAGGTTCTGGATTCGATTTCTCCTCCCTCAAGGATACATTTTTCCAATTTTCATCAAGGTTACTCTCAACCCATTATGTTCTTGCTATCACGTAAAAATCTTGGAATTATTATCAAAAAACTTAATTATAGGAGAAATGCAAAAAAGATTCTCTCAGAGAGTGAGACCAAACACTCATTTAATTATCAAAGCAACACACATGATGAGCAAACCAAGAAACATATTAAAAGACACACAATTGTCTCATATCTCTGAGAAACACTACTCCAAGACCAACAAATGAACACGTATCCACTTTCAATTGGGTTTTCAACACGACTTGTTGGTCTTCTTTAAACAGCGGAGCATTATTTTCAGGAATGGTGCCAAAACCGACCACGATCCTCTCACACGTGTGACATGACCTCTCTTGTGAACAAAACAATAAGAATTAACAAAACGCATAAAAAATTGTTAAGGAAGTGTGAAAAAGTTGGCACTCAGTAGGTTTCTTTCTGTCGAGAAGAGATCCTTCCACCATAATCACCGGATCAAATAATTCAAGCTTTTAAAATTTTATGTAATGATCCATCTATTTTGATTTTTTTAAAATTATAATAATTTTTAACCGTTAGATGAAATTTTAAAAATTCAGATCACTTAATTCGGTAATCTTAGTAAAAGAGATCCAGACATGATGTCTTCTCCTTTCTGTCTATGCTCTTGCTCTTTATAGAAAGAAGATTCAGTCTTCCTCACAGATCTCAGCCCCACACTCTTCACTCTCTTCACTCTCTTCACTCTCTTCAGCTGCCTTTTTTTCTTTCCTTGCAAAAAACTGAATTTTCCCATTTTTTTATTTTCTTAAAGTTGGAAGATTTTCCATGGAAGCACCTTGAAGAAAAGCACTTTTAGATACCTCAGGTTAGTGTGTTACTTTGTAAGTCTAATAAGTTGGCATTACTTGTAAGGTTTTCTTGTTCCCTTTTTTCTGCTTTTTTTTTTTATAAGGTGGTCATTTAATATGTTGTGAAGTTGAACAATGCTTGCTTGCTATTTAGATTTTCCTGAAGTTGGTTTTTTTAGTCGTTGTTTGAAACCCATTTTTCTTTAAGTGTGATTAGTTGAAGTTAATGTGCAAGTTTTTTTTTTTGAAATTTGAGCTTACTTGTCGTCTTGGACTTGATGGGGTTTCTGCACTGGATCTGTGAGTTGTGAATATAAAGCTAAGTTTGGTCATTTATCTTCTTTTAGTACTCTCTGATGTGGTTTTTGTACTGTGAAATATGTTTGGTTGCTCAGAAAATATATTGATTGAATAAAATATATGTATTGGTTGTTCTCAAGTTTTATAAATGTTGAAAAAGGGAAAACTTTGTGTCTTTCTAAGTTGAAAATACTCGAAATGATGTTTTTTCTTCATTTTCTCTGTGATCCCAAAAATGGAAAAGGGAAGTGACATTTGAATTTCTCTTTTTTTTCTTCATTTTCTCTGTGATCCCAAAAATGGAAAAGGGAAGTGACATTTGAATCTCTCTCTTTCTCTCTCTTTCTCTCTCTCTCTCTCTCTCTCTCTCTCTACTTTCTTGTCAAAGAAACCAAAAGAGGGTTAATTTATGGAAGAGTAATATATTGATTCTTGATCTCTTTGAATCTGCAGGTTGTCAACAAGTCCTTCATGATTTCTTTCTTTTGAAGTTCTTGGTAAAGTTATCTCTTTTATCTTTGAGAAAATCTTTGTTCCATTTTACAGAAAATTTATACATCTTTAGGAAGGAATTAATTGTTGGTGTTGGAAATCTTTTGAGGTTTCACTTGTACTGAGCATCTGTGTAATTCGAATTCGATTTGTTTGTTTACCCTGGTTTGGTGTTTAAGGAGTAGCTTCTCTTTCCGTTCCCACAAACTAGAAAAATGCAGAAGCCTCCGCAGTCTCAAGATTTTGCTTTGAAAGAGACCTCGCCAAACATTGGCGCGGGCTCTATCACGGGAGACAAGCTCTCATGCACCTATGACCTCGTAGAACAGATGCACTACCTTTACGTTCGTGTGGTGAAAGCAAAGGATTTGCCTGCAAAAGATGTCACCGGTAGTTGTGATCCCTATGTTGAAGTGAAACTCGGAAACTATAAGGGAGTTACTAGGCATTTTGAGAAGAAGTCCAACCCTGAATGGAATCAGGTGTTTGCTTTCTCCAAAGATCGACTTCAAGCTTCATTTTTGGAAGTTGTGGTAAAAGATAAGGATGTTGTGATAGATGATTTCATGGGCAGGATCATGTTTGAGCTCAATGACATCCCGAAACGCTTTCCACCAGATAGCCCACTGGCACCACAGTGGTATAGGTTGGAGGACAGGAAGGGGGTTAAGGTCAAGGGGGAGCTGATGTTGGCAGTTTGGATGGGAACTCAAGCAGATGAGGCGTTTCCTGATGCGTGGCATTCTGATGCTGCAACAGTTGGGCCCGAGGGTGTCAATAACATTCGATCAAAGGTATACCTCTCCCCCAAGCTTTGGTATGTGAGGGTTAATGTTATTGAAGCTCAGGACTTGCTACCTAACGACAAGAGTAGGTATCCGGAAGTTTTTGTGAAGGTTATCTGTGGAAATCAGATATTGAGGACTAGAATATCACAAAGCAAAAGTATTAACCCAATGTGGAATGAGGATTTGATGTTTGTTGCTGCTGAACCGTTTGAGGAACCATTGTATCTTACTGTGGAAGATAGAGTGGGATCCGGCAAAGATGAAATTTTGGGTAAGTGTGTGATTGCTTTACAGACTGTGCAGAGGAGGTTAGACCATAAACCTGTGCACACTAGGTGGTTTAATCTTGAGAAGCATATGATCGTAGACGGGGAACAGAAGAGGGAGATCAAATTTTCCAGCAGGATTCATTTACGGATTTGCTTGGATGGCGGGTACCATGTCTTGGATGAATCAACACACTACAGTAGTGATCTCAGGCCAACAGCAAAGCAGTTGTGGAAGTCGAGCATTGGGATTTTTGAGGTAGGGGTTATAAGCGCAGTTGGTTTGATGCCAATGAAAACAAAAGATGGCCGAGGTACCACAGATGCTTATTGTGTAGCAAAATACGGGCAGAAATGGGTTCGCACAAGGACAATCGTGGACAGCTTCAATCCCAAGTGGAATGAGCAGTACATCTGGGAGGTTTTCGACCCGTGTACTGTCATTACAATTGGGGTTTTTGACAATGGTCATATACATGGAGGTGATAAAGGGGGAAAGGATTCAAGAATTGGCAAAGTGAGAATTCGGCTATCTACACTTGAAGCTGACAGGGTTTACACACATTCGTACCCTCTTCTGGTCCTACATCCATCTGGGGTGAAGAAAATGGGTGAAATTCAGCTGGCAGTGAGGTTTACATGCTCATCTTTGATTAATATGCTATATATGTATTCGCGTCCTTTGTTGCCAAAAATGCATTACATTCATCCATTGTCCGTGATTCAGCTCGATAGCTTGAGGCACCAGGCTATGCAGATTGTCTCAATGAGGCTGAACCGGGCTGAGCCCCCACTGAGGAAAGAGGTTGTGGAGTATATGTTGGATGTTGATTCACATATGTGGAGCATGAGAAGAAGCAAGGCAAATTTTTTCCGAATAATGGGAGTTTTAAGCGGGGTGATTGCAGTAGGAAAATGGCTTGATCAAATCTGCAATTGGAAGAATCCTCTCACAACCATTTTAATTCATATCCTCTTTATTATATTGGTTCTTTATCCGGAACTAATTCTTCCAACTATTTTTCTCTACCTATTCTTGATTGGAATTTGGAACTACCGATGGAGGCCGAGGCACCCTCCTCACATGGACACACGGCTATCTCATGCTGATGCTGCTCATCCTGACGAACGAGATGAAGAGTTTGACACGTTCCCAACTTCCCGGCCATCAGATATTGTGAGGATGAGATATGATCGACTAAGAAGCATAGCAGGGAGGGTTCAGACTGTTGTCGGTGATCTGGCAACTCAAGGCGAAAGGTTTCAGTCTCTTCTGAGTTGGAGAGACCCTAGAGCCACAACCCTGTTCGTAACTTTCTGTTTGATTGCCGCCATTGTTCTCTACGTAACTCCATTCCAAGTTGTGGCCCTTCTAGCAGGCATTTACGTGTTAAGGCATCCCAGATTCCGCCACAAACTTCCTTCAGTGCCGCTCAACTTCTTTAGGAGGTTGCCTGCAAGATCAGACAGCATGCTATAATCACACAACCCGCCTTCACGAGTCACTCCTCTCCTCTTCATCATTGTATCTGTGTTTCAAAGTTGTGCAGATGGTGAAGCAGGGTGAAAAGTAACAAATCGGCAATTTCCCACCACATAAAGTGGTGATTTTATGAACTTGTTTATGTCTTTGTATTTAAAATTTTAATATCTGCTTATGGTTTACAACGGATGTCATTTATCAGATTCAATTTGAATATAGCCAGTGCAGAACCAGAATTCGATTCGTCATTGCAGTATGTTAAAATTTTAACCATGCAAGAAACATACGAAAATTTGAAATTCCGACTCATAAACTTTGGTGCTTCTGAAACTCAGTATGAAACACACCTAGTTACTGTATTTATAACATTAAACTGTGGAGATTATAAGCAAATCTTAAACTCCGGTAGGACATTGGTACATGCTCGATCTGTCCGATGGCCCCGTCCGGTTAGTAGAAGCTTCCTCATGTTTCTTCCTTGTTATAAGCACACAATCCTCATGTTTCTTCCTTGTTTTCTCTTGTCACCATTGAATTTCTTGCGTAAATCGAATTCGATAAGTTAGTAAACTAGTCATACCAGAAAACATGAAGTTGGACGACCTTGCTGCAGAATGAAAGCTTAAGGGCCTAAATAGTTTGAACAGATTAAAAAAGCTTCCAATCTTGTAATTGGTTCTTGGTGGCATTACAATTTCATGTCAACTTGTTGAGGGAAATATGTGAATTGTATATATATATATATATATATTACTAGTTCGTAATGCATACGGATGTTTTAGTCATTAGATTTTATTTTTATAACTATTAGATCTTCTACTTTTAATCTCAACTATTCATTTTTCGTATCATTTGTCATTACATAATATAGAAGAAAAATTGAATAACATACAAAGTTACTAAAATCCCTCTCAAAGCAACCCAGGGAGCAAGGCTCACCTTGATATGGGTTTTAGAATGTTTGGCCCACTTAGTTGTTGTCCCCCTCCTTGTTGGTTTTTTGCCAATTTCATCATCTCCTCGAGGCTCCAGCAAAACAATTTCAATTTTTTCCCTTCAGATTCTTTTATTTTGTGTTGTATTCACTACTCCTCCCGCAAAACTACTTCATATCCCACGTTTGCTTTTATATTCATGCACGTTTGCGTTCCACAAAACTGCTTTCATTACATGGTTCAAGCCTTCAACTGCAAAATAGCAATTCTAATTGTAAACGTATTAGGTTTCTTTTTTATTTTTCATTTTTTTTTACTCAATTACTTAAAGCAGTTTGAAAACTGCAATATCTCCTACAGTCCCATGTTTCTTTCCAATTTTTTAGTGCATCTCTTACCTTTAGTATTTATCGACTTTAAAAAAAAAAAAATGAAGATCACCAATCACTTAGCCACTATGTGGACTCTTGACCAGTGTTGGTTTTAAATTTTGTTTTTATTTTTTTTATTTTTTATATTTATTTATTTTGTTTTCCAATACAGTTTTTTGTTGATATATGGTATTTTACCAGTTTGTCCTTGTTTTTTGAATTTTTTGGGTTTTAATTGTGAAGGAAAGAAATGGGCATTTTGGAAAGCTTCACCGAAGTGGGGCTTTCCCTTTATATATATATATATATATAGGCATAAATCCAAGATAACCAGCACAATGATTTATTTGTTGTGGCGTAAGATGAACTTGGACATCGGTACATATTACCAACATTATAATATATATTGAAAATTTATAATCTTATATGTTGCTATTTAATAGTAGAATCCATAGATGAACTACTTTCGATTTGGCTATATATAACAACATGAAATTCAACTTCATGAATAATATCAGGGAGAATTACATGAAGATTTCAGTCCTCTCTTCTCTCTTCTCTCTCCTTTCTCTCATGCAAAATTATGGTTTTTATTTTTGTTTCAGAAAACATAGAATATTTTGACAAATATGTTTTTGTTTTTTTGTACTCATGTCCCTGTTCGGATTCTGCACAATCTTTTGTCTGCCATGAATGGACATAGACAGTATATGTTGACATTCATGTTCACATGTATACATAATAAATTAGGAGGGCAGAAAACTTCTCGTACCCTCCTGTTTTGTATGATTACTGTTAAATTACGTTAACATGTTATATTATTTTTTGATGTTTGTTGCTGCTGAACCGTTTGAGGAACCGTTGTATCTTACTGTGGAAGATAGAGTGGGATCCGGCAAAGATGAAATTTTGGGTAAGTGTGTGATTGCTTTACAGACTGTGCAGAGGAGGTTAGACCATAAACCTGTGCACACTAGGTGGTTTAATCTTGAGAAGCATATGATCGTAGACGGGGAACAGAAGAGGGAGATCAAATTTTCCAGCAGGATTCATTTACGGATTTGCTTGGATGGCGGGTACCATGTCTTGGATGAATCAACACACTACAGTAGTGATCTCAGGCCAACAGCAAAGCAGTTGTGGAAGTCGAGCATTGGGATTTTTGAGGTAGGGGTTATAAGCGCAGTTGGTTTGATGCCAATGAAAACAAAAGATGGCCGAGGTACCACAGATGCTTATTGTGTAGCAAAATACGGGCAGAAATGGGTTCGCACAAGGACAATCGTGGACAGCTTCAATCCCAAGTGGAATGAGCAGTACATCTGGGAGGTTTTCGACCCGTGTACTGTCATTACAATTGGGGTTTTTGACAATGGTCATATACATGGAGGTGATAAAGGGGGAAAGGATTCAAGAATTGGCAAAGTGAGAATTCGGCTATCTACACTTGAAGCTGACAGGGTTTACACACATTCGTACCCTCTTCTGGTCCTACATCCATCTGGGGTGAAGAAAATGGGTGAAATTCAGTTGGCAGTGAGGTTTACATGCTCATCTTTGATTAATATGCTATATATGTATTCGCGTCCTTTGTTGCCAAAAATGCATTACATTCATCCATTGTCCGTGATTCAGCTCGATAGCTTGAGGCACCAGGCTATGCAGATTGTCTCAATGAGGCTGAACCGGGCTGAGCCCCCACTGAGGAAAGAGGTTGTGGAGTATATGTTGGATGTTGATTCACATATGTGGAGCATGAGAAGAAGCAAGGCAAATTTTTTCCGAATAATGGGAGTTTTAAGCGGGGTGATTGCAGTAGGAAAATGGCTTGATCAAATCTGCAATTGGAAGAATCCTCTCACAACCATTTTAATTCATATCCTCTTTATTATATTGGTTCTTTATCCAGAACTAATTCTTCCAACTATTTTTCTCTACCTATTCTTGATTGGAATTTGGAACTACCGATGGAGGCCGAGGCACCCTCCTCACATGGACACACGGCTATCTCATGCTGATGCTGCTCATCCTGACGAACGAGATGAAGAGTTTGACACGTTCCCAACTTCCCGGCCATCAGATATTGTGAGGATGAGATATGATCGACTAAGAAGCATAGCAGGGAGGGTTCAGACTGTTGTCGGTGATCTGGCAACTCAAGGCGAAAGGTTTCAGTCTCTTCTGAGTTGGAGAGACCCTAGAGCCACAACCCTGTTCGTAACTTTCTGTTTGATTGCTGCCATTGTTCTCTACGTAACTCCATTCCAAGTTGTGGCCCTTCTAGCAGGCATTTACGTGTTAAGGCATCCCAGATTCCGCCACAAACTTCCTTCGGTGCCGCTCAACTTCTTTAGGAGGTTGCCTGCAAGATCAGACAGCATGCTATAAGCACACAACCCGCCTTCACGAATCACTCCTCTCCTCGTCATCATTGTATCTGTGTTTCAAAGTTGGTGCAGATGGTGAAGCAGGGTGAAAAGTAACAAATCGGCAATTTCCCACCACATAAAGTGGTGATTTTATGAACTTGTTTATGTCTTTGTATTTAAAATTTTAATTTCTGCTTATGGTTTACAACGCATGTCATTTATCAGATTCAATTTGAATATAGCCAGTGCAGAACCAGAATTCGATTCGTCATTGCAGTATGTTAAAATTTTAACCATGCCAGAAACATACGAAAACTTGAATTTCCGACTCATAAACTTTGGTGCTTCTGAAACTCAGTATGAAACACACCTAGTTACTGTATTTATAACATTAAACTGTGGAGATTATAAGCAAATCTTAAACTCCGGTAGGACATTGGTACATGCTCGATCTGTCCGATGGCCCCGTCCGGTTAGTAGAAGCTTCCTCATGTTTCTTCCTTGTTATAAGCACACAATCCTCATGTTTCTTCCTTGTTTTCTCTTGTCACCATTGAATTTCTTGCGTAAATCGAATTCGATAAGTTAGTAAACTAGTCATACCAGAAAACATGAAGTTGGACGACCTTGCTGCAGAATGAAAGCTTAAGGGCCTAAATAGTTTGAACAGATTAAAAAAGCTTCCAATGTTGTAATTGGTTCTTGGTGGCATTACAATTTCATGTCAACTTGTTGAGGGATCTGTAAGAAATATGTGAATTGTATATATATATATATATATATATATATATATATATATTACTAGTTCGTAATGCATACAGATGTTTTAGTCATTAGATTTTATTTTTATAACTATTAGATCTACTTTTAATCTCAACCATTCATTTTTCGTATCATTCGTCATTACATAATATAGAAGAAAAATTGAATAACATACAAAGTTACTAAAATCCCTCTCAAAGCAACCCAAGGAGCAAGGCTCACCTTGATATGGGTTTTAGAATGTTTGGCCCACTTAGTTGTTGTCCCCCTCCTTGTTGGTTTTTTGCCAATTTCATCTTCTCCTCGAGGCTCCAGTAAAACAATTTCAATTTTTTCCCTTCAAATTCTTTTATTTTGTGTTGTATTCACTACTCCTCCCGCAAAACTGCTTCATATCCCACGTTTGCTTTTATATTCATGCACGTTTGTGTTCCACAAAACTGCTTTCATTACATGGTTCAAGTCTTCAACTGCAAAATAGCAATTCTAATTGTAAACGTATTAGGTTTCTTTTTTATTTTTCATTTTTTTTACTCAATTACTTAAAGCAGTTTGAAAACTGCAATATCTCCTACAGTCCCATGTTTCTTTCCAATTTTTTAAGGCATCTCTTACCTTTAGTATTTATCTACTTTTAAAAAAAAATGAAGATCAGTTACCAATCACTTAGCCACTATGTGGACTCTTGACCAGTGTTGGTTTTAAATTTTGTTTTCTTTTTTATTTTTCTTTTTTTATTTATTTTGTTTTCCAATACAGTTTTTTGTTGATTTATGGTATTTTACCAGTTTGTCCTTGTTTTTTGAATTTTTGGGGTTTTAAATTTTAATTGTGAAGAAAAGAAATGGGCATTTTGGAAAGCTTCACCGAAGTGGGGCTCTCCCTTTATATATATATATATATATATATAGACATAAATCCAAGATAACCAGCACAATGATTTATTTGTTGTGGCGTAAGATGAACTTGGACATCGGTACATATTACCAACACTATAATATATATTGAAAATTTATAATCTTATATGTTGCTATTTAATAGTAGAATCCATAGATGAATTACTTTCGATTTGGCTATATATAACAACATGAAATTCAACTTCATGAATAATATCAGGGAGAATTACATGAAGATTTCAGTCCTCTCCTCTCTTCTCTCTCCTTTCTCTCATGCAAAATTATGGTTTTTATTTTTGTTTCAGAAAACATAGAATATTTTGACAAATATGTTTTTGTTTTTTTGTACTCATGTCCCTGTTGGGATTCTGCACAATCTTTTGTCTGCCATGAATGGACATAGACAGTATATGTTGACATTCATGTTCACATGTATACATAATAAATAAGGAGGGCAGAGAACTTCTCGTACCCTCCTGTTTTGTATGATTACTGTTAAATTACGTTAACATGTTATATTATTTTTTTTATAAAGATAATAAGACAAAAATAATAGTAATATAAAATATTTACATAACTTAACCGTGATCACATAAACAGAAAGGTATTGTAGGGCATGAAAAATTGGAGAACAGAAAATATGCCTTCAATAAATTAAATATGAAATCCCCGTATATGAATATAAAATACATATATAAATTTTGTCATAACCTTGGTTAGAGCAATGGGAGTTTCCTTTAAACAAAGGTAAAGTTTTGTTGAGATGGTGGAGCTTCATCACGTTCGTGTTGAATGAGATAGTGGGTTAACTGACCGGATGAGTTTCCGTCAGGGGCAAGGCTGGAAAAAAAAAGTTTTGGTTTTGCACGTGCGCCTATATTCCAGTTATGAGAATTAATTTTTTTTCTTTATTATATTGTATTATGTTATTTTTATTAAATCTCAAGTCTTTTACATTAAATAAAATTATAGGATGATTTTTTATTAAAATAAACTAAGTCCAAATCTTTTTTTATTAAAACTCCCTAAATAAAATTGTTAGATGATATTTTTTTTTAACTCAAGCCCTTTTTATTAAAGTTGCCTTATTTATTTCTAGAATCAAGAAGCTAAAAAGTCCTGAATAAAATATTTAATTATTACCCACAAGAATGTAACAAGTTCCTTAAACTTCAAGAATAAGTCATGTAATCAATACGAATTCTAAAAATATAACTCATTTCTTGTGTATTGAGAACTCTCATGCAACGGAATTTTACCATTGCAATATCCCATTCACCATCATGTGAAAAACTTAAGAACTTAAAATACACGACAATCCATTATTGACTTTAAAAATCTCAACAATAACATTCGTTTTTGTTATCTTATTTTGTCATCATGCCCATTGAATGTTACGTTAGGTCAATCAATAAATGTAGCCAATTTAATGGGACCACTACACTACTAAGTTGTTCTCCCTTATACATCACCATGTGATAAGTTATTTCCAGATGTTCGTACTATATACATGTTTGTAGTGGCGGAGCAATGATTTTCAAATAAAGGGGTCATAATTTCAATAAAATTCAGGATCGCCCTCGCTAAAGTGGCAAACGAAAGCGAGCAAGAAATGAAGGCTTAGACTAGCTCTTGGTGGGCATTGATTATTCCTACCGATATTTGCCAAAAGCTTACACGAATGTATGACGACAACTATTATGGTCATTAGAAGCTTGTCGAGGGTAGCAATAGGGAACTATCGATTAATGTTGAAGATTGTCAAGACTTGTCAACTAAGGCATTTCATCGAGCACTTGGTTCGCACAATAAAGTCGCATATAAGAAGAAAGAAAAAGAAGACATGGATCATGGTGATCAAAATAGGTAGTAATCATCAAAACCATTGGCCGAGCAATCTTGAGCACGCACTTGATCATGGTGATCAACATATCTTCCTGTAAAGAAGGCTGGTTTCTCAGGTCTGGAAAGACTAATAGTTTCATTTTTTAACATGTGAACAACCGATGACATGGTCGATCTGTTGTTTACATCTTCTTGAACAAAACAATAATCCTCTGTGGATATACCTTAAAAATTCATTTGGACTGCACGAATCTACTCCGAAGTTTAAAAGGAGAAAATAATTAACATAAGAGTTTAAAAGGAGAAAATATATAACTAATTACAGAAATTAGATAAGAGGGATGCATATAATAAAGAAAACTTACTAGGTGCCAACAATTCCTATGAAGTTTCTGCATACTGGGCACGCAAGCTTTCCAAACGACATAGTTTTGAACCTGGTCTTTGGTTCTCTTTTTTTTCAAATATTTTTAAAAGAAAAAAAAACAATATACCTCCTTGTATCCACACCCATCCCCGATTACTGCCCCCAAAAAAGAACCTAAATCACTGTCATATCAACTCCCAAATTGCACAGCCACTGAGCCACCCTAACCCTCCAACCTCGGAGAAAAACTTATATAAGGCTCAACGTGCCATTGGATCATGTTGAATGGTACTCCAGACTACTCATAATTTGCCATGTATTCAACATTAAATATGATTTCTTATTTTTTGTTTTATATCAAAATAAAATAAATTAAATTAAAGCATTATTTCTTCAAGAAACTAAAATTGTTAAAATAAAACTCAACCGCAGTTCAACCTTCCTCCATCTACAAACTCGTCCATGGACTCTTCTCTCTCGTCGGTCAATGTCCCCAACGCCATCGATTCTCCTCCTTTACTACTCAACCTCCCACTTCCTTGGTTCCCCATCCCTCATCTGTCTCTCTCATGATTGCTTATAACTAATGCAATTTCACATCTATAACTAATTCAATTTCACATCAATAGTCCATAGTATTTGAAAACTGGGAACTACAAACAACTGGTGAAGAAAGGTGGCTTTTATAATTGGGTTCTTCACCAGAATTTATATATCCTTGATAATTTTTCGATAAGTTATAAAAATAATGAGGTTAGTCAGAAACGTAATTCATTTAAGATGGATTAATGAACCTTTGAACCAGTAATTACACAAATTCTACACAATTTCCCAGCAACCATGCAAGGCCGTGAGAAAGAGAGGTGTCCCTCAAAGTCAGGCCTTTTAAAACTATACTTTTTCCGCATAATTTTTTTATTTTTTATTTTCATTAATTGTGATATAAATTGAAAATAAGAAATTACACTAATGCAGCAATACTTTACACTTGGCAAGCTATGAATGATGTGGTAGTGCTACTTAGCATGATTTAGTCGCAAGCCAAGCTCCACATAAGTTTTTCTCTCAACCCCACCACCACATGCGGCCATTTTGCCACCGAGGCGCTACTCTCTCCTCTCATATTTTCATTCCCAAATTTTATATAACTTTTAAATTATAATCCAAAATATTATGGTTTATGAATAATTGGATATTGAGATTTAAAAAAAAAACATTAAATTCTTTTACCTATTTATAATTATGGATCCGCCGCTCACTTGTATATATAAAATTCTAATCCATTTATTGCAAAGCAGTAGGTTGATAAACATATATTACAATAGATCTAAACACCTTATTTGTGCACGCTATCTAGGGTATAATTCAGTGATAGATCCATTATAAACGGACATAGATGAATTGTTGATATCGGACTCCAACGTTGTCTTTGACGAGTTCCCCACCGCTTTGCCTTGGAGGGAAAATGCCGGTTGTTTAGGTAATGGTAGATTGACAGAGTAACCATTGAGCATGAGAACTACTGATTGCATCGTAGGCCTGTCAGCTGGATCTTCCTGAACACAAAGTAAGCCGATGTGGATGCATCTGATTACTTCAGTCCTTGAATAAGAGTCTCTCAGACTCGGATCCAACAATTCCAAAGATGTCTCGTCTCTCCATAACTTCCAAGCCTGTATAAAACTCAAGGGTTTAACTCATGATGCTATGTCAATGCAGGAGAACAGAACACTGCACTTTTCATTTTAAGCTTACATGGCTTGCCAGGTTCTCAGCTGCATTGGTCTGAAAAAAGTGACTGTTCTTTTTGCCATTGATGATTTCTAGCACTAAAACACCGAAACTATACATATCGGACTTGACAGAAAATTGCCCATGCATTGCATACTCGGGAGACATATAACCACTACAAGTTGAGATGGGAAAAATTGACAAATTCATTAGTACAGATAGTGCAAAGAAGAGGTGGTCGTGTTAAAAGAAAAGAAAAAAAAAGGAAGAAACTTACTATGTTCCGACAATTCTATTTGTATTTGCTTGAGTTTGATCAACCTCAAAGATCCTGGCCATGCCAAAATCAGATATTTTTGGATGCATGTCCCCATCTAACAATATATTGCTGGCTTTGAGATCACGATGTATAATTCTAAGTCGGGAATCTTCATGCAGGTACATGATTCCTCTAGCAATTCCTGAAATAATCTGGTAACGTCTTGACCAATCCAATTGCCCCTGTTTCTCAGGGTCCGCAAATCATCAAAATCAAGTTATCATCGACGAACTGCTATTGCAATAGGGAAAGACTTATCAGATGTTTGAGTGTACAAACCAAATAGGAAACAGTCGAGGCTCTTGTTGAGCACGTATTCATAAACAAGAATCTTTTCTTCGCCTTCCAAGCAAAATCCCAAGAGCCTAACCAAATTTCGATGTTGAAGCTTGGCTACCAATACCATCTCGTTCTTAAATTCTTCTGTGCCTTGGCAAGAGTTCCTTGATAGCCTCTTCACAGCTACTTCTTGACCGTTTGAAAGTGTACCCTGCGAGAAAACTTCAATCAAACAATGGAATGTCTACTCATGGCATTCATGGACGGCTTCTGAGGCTCCAAAATTATTCAGATTTTGCATGCTTAAAAGTTGGAACTTTGTAGACCTGATGGAGCACTCATGTCATATACTGATTAACATACCTTGTAAACTTGACCGAAACCACCTTTGCCTAACTTGTGATCATCGGAGAAATTGCTCGTAGCTGCTTGGATGGTAGCAAAATCAAATTGCAAAGACTCGACAATAGTAATGTCATTCTCACCTGCACAACCAACCAAACCATAGAAGCACAATGTTTATAGACGAGGAATAAACAAAAGGAGAATCAACGAGAATAAACATGAGGAGAATCGCAGAAGGATATATTTGTTTACCGCTTGGTTCGTCTGCTGCTGCTTGATTGTACTTCTTTCTTGCTCTCCAAGTTATGCAGCAGTAACCCACAACGAAAAGTAGCACAGATACAGATATTGCTACAGCAATGGCAACAATTGTACTAGTTGGGGTTTTGCTTTTTCCTGCAAAATAAACAAAAAATATTGAGAAATTGGTAAACTCAGCGGCCACGGCACAACACCATATTCCCCTGTTCCAAAGTCCACAATAGCTATCAATTACCTAACAAACTAATCGGACAATACAATAATCACTTGATTGGGGCTTCTAAAAAGGTTAGAAACATTTTTGGGGGCTAGTGTATACCTTTAGGCCCTTCTCTGATGGAGGCTGGCGGCGGTGGGCCGGAGGAGTAGAAGGGGTAAATTTCAAACCTAAGATTGCAACTGGGTTTTAGAACTCGTCCCCCAGCACTTGTTCTAGGAATTTGTGTTGCAGCTAACAGAAGACACCAATTGCAATCTCCAGAGAACAGGTCCTGCGTGCACTGCCCAAATCCGTACAGCGTAATGGAACCTGAAACATTCGTTTCTTTCGTCGCAAACTTGTGACTGCTATTGGAAGTCTGAGCGGCCACTTCGGTGACCGTAGCTGCCAGTACCTCGTTGAACCGGTTTTGGTCCGTTATACTACTTGCATTCTGCGTGTTCCAAAGGTCCACGGAAGGCTTGTCGGCCGCCCTGGAAAAGAAAGACTCGTTGGAGTAGCGTAGCATGCAGTAGTCGTACCAGATCACCATCTCTTTTTCTACAGGGCAGCGTTGTGGGGCCTCGGCGGTAGCGGTGGCGACACAGGTTTCGCAAGCGTCGGTACCGAAGACATCGCCGCGGCAGAGGAAGAGGCCGTAGACGGAGTTGTTTGGGGCTTGGACGGAGGCGTTGTAGAAGCCGGTGGAGCGGTTGGCGTTGGAGGAGAGGGTGGAGAGGAGGCGGTTGAGGTTGGACTGAAAGGTGGAGTTTGGGGTGAAGGTGGTGGTGTTTGTGCAGATGTGATCCAGGTAATCAGCATCCGTAATGGTCGGAAAGCTGAGCAGAGTAAAAACGGAGAAAATCAAAAGAAGGGTAGTCATGCTTTCATTTTTTGGTGATTCATCGTAACATCATAGGTTTTTTTTGTTTTTTTTTGTTTTTGGGAAACTAACTTCATAGGTTTTTGTACTGAGTATTAACAAGTGATCAGGATTGTTTGCCCTCCCCACCGCATGAACCTGGATTGTCTGCCCTACTTGTTTGCCCTCCCCACCGCATGAACCTGGATTGTCTGCCCTACTTGTTTGCCCTCCCCACCGCATGAACCTGGATTGTCTGCCCTACTTATCCTATATCCTTCTCATTCTTTTTTATTTATATGGTCACGGTTATGCCATATCAATATTTTATATTGATTTTTTTTATAGAAATAATAAGACAAAAAGCAATGAGAATACAAAATGTTGACGTGATTTAACCGTGACCACAAAAATATAAGAGGATGGAAAGGATATGGAATGGAGACCTGGATTGTCTGCCCTCCCCATCACTTGACTAACATCATAGGTTTTTGTATTGAGTATTAACAAGAGCAATGCAGGGGTGGAAGCAAGACTTTTCTGTAATTGAGTGTTGCAGAAGAGTTCCTATCATACAACCGGGTTTTAGCCTCAGTGCCATCAACCTCTAATAAGTGCTTCCAACTTGTTCAAAAGTTGCACTATTCTGTCCACTGACCAAGTGTTTAGTGGTGAATTGGCAAAAAAACCAATGGTGATTTTAGGGAGATAAAAATTTTAAGTTAATTTTTTAAAACAAAATGACATAGTTGTTGATAATTAAATTATATTAATTATGTATTTTTTTTTTATTGGTGACACGTCTTTTAGTTTAAAATTTTAGTCTTCCTAATATTGTCTTTTGATTAAGCCCACCTTGTAGGTACCTTGTGTCCATAAGATAGGTTTATGTTAGCTGATAAACCGTTAACCCGTGTTTGATTGTTTCTTCGTTGTTGCCTTCTTCTTTTTCTTTTGGTTTTTCAAAGTGGTCTGTTCATGATTGAAATGTAGCCATGAATTGACATGAGCGTTTGAACTGACAGACAAGTTTTGTCCTAAGAGCTGAGTTGAGTCGATTGGAAATTTTGGCCAAGTAGTTCTTGTTGTTTTTTCCTCCTCAAATATTCAACAATTACACCTTTGATTATATGAAAAAAGGTTGCAAATACAACTCCTAAAGGGATATGAGAAAATTAGAGTATTGGTCCTGAATTGAAAATCTATAAGCATCAGTCCTTAAATGGTTCATAATGTGGAGTATTGATTCTTTTGAGTAGTACTGTTTAATAGTATCATCCAAAATAAAGGGTTTAAAAAAGAAAAAGTCTTTATCATATAAGGCAAATAAAGAATAAGTTGAGCATCTCTCACTCAATGGTACAATCTCTTAATTAAAAATCAATTAAGCGCAATCATCATCACTCAAATTCTGTCTACTAGCAGTAACTAGTAGTGCCACACTCGGTATCTCTAAATTCATATTCATATGAATTTCTAGCCTACGCCGCAAGGCCCATGAGGAATTTAGGGGACAAACATATCTTATCGAGGCCCAAAATCAGAAATGGTCGACCAATTGGCAAAGCAACTAGTAGCACATACTTGGTCAACGTTGTGATTAGTTGCAGGTCTTCCTGTATAGAATGCAGGTCGATCAGGTTTGAGAAGACTAGTAGCTTCACATTTTAACATTAGAACAACCGACGACATAGTTGGTCATTTGTTTGTATCCATCCTCTTGGACACACAATAATCCCGACATGGATGCATCTCAAGAACTCATTGGCACTACATGAGTCTTTCAATAATGGATCCATTAACTCCAACCCTTTCCCTTCGTTCCATAATTCCCAAGCCTGCAATTGATACCTTCCAAAAATTATGTATATACTAAAAGAGTAAAAAGCCTAAAACACTCTTCCTTTGACAGTGTGATTCCTTTTTTACCCCTTCTTTGTTTCTAGAGTTACTGTTTATTGTACGGCGTGATTCCGTTTTTACCCTTTCTTTGTTTCTTTGGTCTTTTGGCTCTTCTCGAGTCTTCTGCTTCGTTTTTGTCTATCTGAGAAGGGAAGGATCTAGATGTACACGTGTGGGTCATCTAGGAATGCAAATCTTAAACTCCGGTAGGACATTTGTACATGCTCGATGTGTCGATGGCCCCGTCCGGTTAGTAGAAGGATCCGATTGTATGTGACACGAAGTTGACTTATAGGACTAACACCAAACCACACAATCCTCATGTTTCTTCCTTGTTTTCTCTTGTCACCATTGAATTTCTTGCGTAAATCGAATTCAACAAGTTAGTAAACTAGTCATACCAGAAAACATGAAGTTGGACGACTTGCTGCAGAATGAAAGCTCAAGGCCCTAAATAGTTTGAACAGACTAAAAATGCTTCCAAAGTTGAAGTTGGTTCTTGGTGGCATTACAATTTCATGACAAATTGTTGAGGGATCTATAAGAAATATGTGAATTGAATGTATATATTACTAGGTTACGGGTGTTTTAGTCGTTAGATTTTATTTTTATAACTATTAGATCTTCTACTTTTAATCTCAGCCATTCATTTTTCGTATCATTCATTACTATATAATATAGAAGAAAATTTGATTAACATACGAAGTTGCTATAATCTCTCTCAAAGCAACCCAAGGAGCAAGGCTCCCCTTGATATGGGTTTAGAATGTTTGGGCCACCTAGTTGTTCTCCCCCTCCATGTCCACAAATCAAATCAAAACAAAAACAAAATTGAGTGAACAAGAATTTTCTTTGGGTGCGTGCAACGTGACATTTCTGGTCCGAGAAATGCTTGGCTTCTCAAGATTGAGAATAGGTTTTTCTTCAAAACACTTCGTTGGTTTACAGAGTGTAATGTTTATGATAAAAGGCTTTTGATGTTATAATTTTTTTTGTAAATATTATCTATGGAAAAACAATCAATTAAAACTAAAATTATTTACTTAATCAATTGTAGTGAATAGATAGAAGATTCATAATGTTTTTATTGAATCCGACAATCTGATTTTCTATAGTTCAAAAACTAAACTAAGTGGGAAATATTCAAATATCACAACTCATATGAGATTTCTCAAAACAAACAATAAGGAAACATATATATATATATTGACATCATCTTATTGTTCTTTTATAAAAATAACATCATTTTATTCTATAGAAAAAAAATATTGACATCATCTTAGCTTTCCACCATTCACTTTCTAAATACATTTTCACTAAAAAGCTACTTATTCATTTTGACCAAAAAAAAAAAAAGAAAAAAAAAAAGAAAGAAAAAACAAGAAAGAAACTATTTATCCATTCATCTCTTAAAATATGTATGTAACATTATTGATCTTTGTGTTTATGGATAATATTTGTTTTGGTAACTGTGTTTTCAATTTAATCATTGTACTTTTAATGTAGTTTAGGCTAACTAGTTATAACAATATACTCGTTGTTGGAGTCCAAAAATGTCATACACCAATCCAACTAAATCCTAAGACCTAAGACCCATTTGTCATGCAAGCCTTCATTCAAGTTCAAACATATGCCGGGGTGCGGGATCGATAAGGAAATACATTTAAAAACAAGCCATGCCACTGTAATTAAGCCGGATATTCACATAAATCACACCATGCTTATGCCTATTCATCACGCCAAGCTTCCTCATGCTAGTCACTATTCATGCTAAGTTCAAGTCACATATTCGGAACTTGTCAAGTGGATTGCGGTGTGCATGGTTCCGAAAGGTTATTGGGCCTACGTAGAATAAGGGTTATGGAAGACTTTGGGCTGCTTGGGGGTCCAAAGATCCAAGCTCATACCCTTTGCATCTCAAGAAGGCAACATTAAGAGAGAACTAGCCTAGTTTACCTCTTTTCCTAGCAAGCCAATCCTCCTAGTTAGGACTAAACGGGCTTACTGCATTAAATGTATGCTAAACCCAGCAAGTCAAATGTTGACTTTCCCTTCCTAGCTTGCACAGATAACTAACACACAAAAGCCATGAAGCGCACTTGATAAGACCTCAATCGACCTTAACTCTAATTGCAAGGAAAACTACAACTTTCATTGGACAAGAAAACTAATACAAATTGTTCACACAGACCTCCATTACAATTGATAGCTATATAGCCTATTTCTCAACTTATTTAACCGACTTACAACAACAACTAAACATGGTTTACAATAACCCAACTAACAACTAACCAAGGTTAGACATATCAACAAAAAATTAACCCAAAGTAAAGAAAATACAAGTAAAAGTAACCAATATTTACAAACCAATGGAGGAATGCCATCTAGCATCCTAACAGCGCTACCAGAAGTAACGCCTGCAAAAGGTCGGCCTGGGAAACCCTTGCCTCAAGAAGAAGCAGAATGTAGGTCTCAACAATGCAGTTACATTACACCAAAGGGGAAATAGTATGAGGGCTAGGGAGAAAGGAAGGGGAAGACCAAACCACAAAGGGAGATTCCCTTGAAGCCTAGAGAATAGCCCTTCACTTACATAAGGAGGGAGAAACCATTTGAGCAAAGAGGTAACACAGAGAGAGATAGAAGAGAACGCAGGGAGAACACCACCAAAAAAAAAAGCCGAGAGAATTCCATTTTAGTCCAGAAGCATTCTTCAAGCCTCAAGCATCATCATTCATGCAACCTGAGTAACTCCCACATCCTTCCATTAAACATCCCGGCCATTAGAAGCCATACTATCATCCTAGGAAAGCCCAAATCATCTAGCCAAGAATGTCATGCAACCATGCAAATCCCTTCTCTCTCATGTTAAATCGATAATCTTCTAGCTTCCACACCACGCTTCACTTGAGCAAGTCATTATCTTGATCAATCATGTTATCTTCGAGTCATTGATGTTAATGGGGCATTTCCTAAGACAAGCTAACTCTTTCGAGATATTCCGGGACTTGGTACAAATCCGAACCAAGGGAGACAAGATGACGTTCTCAAAGCCCAAGTCCACCTCGATCTAAAAGTCCCCTAGCATTCGTCATTTTGCAATCAAATTGGAGTTCTCCTGCTAACAAATTAGAGTATTTTGAAAAATCACTTGTCAAAGACAAATAAAAGAAATCATTCTATTATTTTAGTTGATTCTGTAACATTTCACATCGACCAACAGAGAAGGGGTGATGTGTCTTATATGTACATGCCCACCTCCATATAGCATGAGGCATTTTGGGAACTCATTGGCTTCGGATTCCATCGGAACTCCGAAGTTAAGCGAGTTCGGCTGAGTGCATTCTCATGATAGGTGATCCACTGGGAAGTTCTCGTGTGAGTTCCCAGAAACAAAACCGTGTGGCCGTGGTCGGGGTCCAAAACGGACACTATCGTGCTACAGCGGAATCGAGACTAGGATGTGACAGATTCTCACAAGGAACAAAGAAAATCTATATCTTGTTGATTCCTACGAAATTCCCAAGTTGATAGAACAAAAAAGAATAAACTCTTACTTCTACTTTAACGTCCAAAACTCGCTGCGACTCTAGGCGTACATAGATTTACAGGCTTTATCCCCCATCCCATACGTTGAACTCACCACCCAAATTAACGTGATAGATGGACCCAATTAATCCCAATACAATGAGCCTAGTACCAAATCTTATGACCACTCTAAGATAATCCTAGTACATACAACATCGTTAAAGTCAAAATAATTTTCTAATGCACCGCATGGACTTCCTCGTGCATAAATTTTATCACAGTAATTCATATATGTGAGTGCTACTTCATCTGCATTAGGTATGCATACACGTGGCAAAAATATGGATAAAATGACGCTTTCAAATGATAAATAGCAAATTATAACTTTAATTTCACTATCGTAGATGACGTTTTATTGCAATGACGGAAGTTAATTATGTTATGCACCTAAGAACTAACAATTTAACTTGCTAGGGCTAATTGTTAGTTAAAAAAAAAACCTGAAACCTACACCCACCCTCCAATATTCCCCTCCTACACAAAGTAGCAAAACAGGATAAAGAGAATCATATTAAAACACTAAATTGGCTTGTGATATCCGTCACCACACGACAGTTTGCTTCCCCAAAATCCAACTTCCATTTACATAGTGCCCACAGATCCCTCTATTATCCAGCATATCCTCTTCACAATGTTACACTAATTTTTTTTAATTAATAATTATACAGATGCGATGTAACAATCGTGTCATTCACGAGAAATTTGCATAGGGCTTAGTTTGTCATTAATTATGTTGAGTGGCATTACTAACCATTTAAAACTCGTTGCGTTCTTATCATTAATTTCCTAATTATTATACACGAGAATACTTTTGCTCACTACTCTTAAGTGATGGTAATTTTCACCACCCTCTTTATCACCGCCATTTGATGAATTTAAATTTTCAATTGTTGGTTTTGTCACTCAATAGTGAGGGCGAGCCTTGGTGAACGGAAATGTTGTTTTTTTGTGACCAAAATGTCACGGGTTTGAATCATGAAAACAACCAATTTGCAAAGTAAAGGTAAGACTGCGTAGGATAGATGTTCCCCTAACCCTCGTAGTGCAGGAAACCTTGTTGGCTTGGGAGTAGTATTACTCAATATTGTTAAATGGCAATTTAAGCTGCACGTAAAATGATACATAATGTTGCACGTGGCTTCAATGCTAAGTAACACTATATGACTATTTTAACCATTAAATTCCTTTATCACAACGATTATATCTTTTATTTTCAATCTCAATTATTTTCGTTAACTAATCATAAAAAAAAAATGCATAACTTGTATTATGAGTAATGCTTGGGAGACCAAAATTTTAAAATGAAGTTTACAAACCAAATGACATGAACGATGGTGAAATATAAAGACAGGAAATTCAGGAATATCTGAATCTTTGGATTGTAAATGTCGGAGTCACCGAGGAAGTTGGGATTTTCCGAAGCAAAAGAAACATTCATGGAGTTTTTTGTCTGTTTGTTGTTGGCGGGAAGAGGCTTTTGGGTTGATTTAAATATCTGAGAAAGTTGCAAGGAAAAAACAATGAGATCAGCAGCTTGCTTTTTTCTGCTTGAAAGAACGGCCTTTTACCATTTTTACATGCCATTTGGCATTCAACTGGATAAACCCAAATTGCCCAGGTGAGTCCTTTACATGGTGGTGGTGATTAACAAGTATCTGGGTGTGGAAATTAGAGTCTAGAGAGAGAGAGAGAGAGAGAGAGAGAGAGAGAGAGAGAGAGAGAGAGGGTTGGTAACTTTATATGAATGTGTAGGTGGGTGGGGAGCAGAGGAAATTTATGCTTATGAAATGTTTGATCTTTGGTCTGAAAGAGAGTAGATTAGCTAAAGAAGGAGTCGTGTGTTGTAATGTGTTGGCTGTATATTGTGAATTGGAGCGGAGAACTAGTTTCTGATGTTAAATGGGTGGGTAAAGATCGGTGCTTTCTTTCGATATTCCTTTCGTGTTTGTGTGTAATGTGTTGGCTATGTATATTGTGGATTGGTGTACAACTAGTATGTGATGCTAAAAGGGTGTGTGCAAATCTGTGCTTTCTTTCGATATTGTTTCCGTGTTTGTTTTCTGAACTTGAGGTGGTAATGGTGTTGCAGGGACCATTTCGTAGAGTATAGTGAGTTGATCAAGTTGCAGCCTTTGGAAGGCGTAAACTATATATTCTACAATCTGTCCGTTTCTCACAAGTGCAAGGTATGTTTTCGTTCACCTCTCTAGTCTTTGCCCTTGTGTCCGCATTTTTGCTATATGAAGAAGATAAGTAATTCGCTCGTATGAGATGTAACTGCTATTGCGTTCTCTTATTCAACTCTTAAATGTATGAATAGCATGCTTTCAGCCTAGTTGCCATTTTTACTTGAATTTTAACTATTCTAAAGTTCAAATGGATAGAGGCACAAGGAGCTTTATAGTCTTGTAGACTAGGCAATTAGCACTTGGGGTAACCTCCTGTGTTTGTAACCAAAAGTCAGCTCTTTGCATCAATTTGTACTCTATTGAGTTTGACGGAGAATTTTCAGAAACATAGTATAACTAATTTTTGTACCAATGTATGAAATGTGAATACTTGCAATTGATTACTTAGACAGTGTCTAAATCCAGGAACAACTTCTTGGTTTTCCCCTCTTTTCTTTTCTTAATCGACCCTTCCATTTTCTACTTTCCATCCAATCTTCGCACTAAAATGACCTTCTGTTCTTATAGCCAAAAGTCAGATTGTTACATCAGTTCATACTCTATTGAGTCTGACAGAGAATTTTCGAAGCACATGGTGCTGTGTTTATGCATGTTTATGCATGAAATGTGAAACTTACAGAACATATTCTACTTTAATCAGCAATGGATCACTTGGATGGTGTCCAAATCCAGAAAGATATTCAAGGTCTTCCCCATCTTTCCATTTGATGATCCAACCTTCCATATTCCCCATCTTGACATTTTCCCTTTTCTGGCAACTGTAGAGTTTTTATGGCCATAAGGAAAGACAAATAGCTGATACGGCTTTTTATTCTTTGTGAAATAATAAATGGTGTAAGCCAAGATGTTCTATTCATTCATTGTTATATACATTGGTGGACTGTCTGCACATGAAATCTTGTATGAGTTATAAAAACTAAGAATATGTACCTAGCTCCAATTTCAGCCTTCTAGACTTTGAGCTTCATTTGAAATATCAGGTTTTCCCAACATCGGTTTATTCTCTTTGTTCTTCTCACTGTCCTTACTGGATAGTTGCACAAATGCTCTTGTTTTCGTGTAATAACAAACAATGATACACATAACATAAGAGTTTGGTTTCTGGAACTGTAGATTTGGGTTTATCACCAACTGTAGTTATAACCTTATGCTATTTATGGACAATCTTGTGTACCGTTACCTATAACTGGGAGTTAGAACTAGAACAAAGTTGAACTCAGTTTGTTATTTGATCTCAATATGTACAGCCAGAAGGCTTGAACAACAAGGGAGATGGACCCTGGAAAATCAGTAGAGGACCAGTTCTCCAGGCTGCATCCATGCCTTCCACTGAATACAAGAATTGGGATAGTAGGTGGTGGTCCAAGTGGTTTATCATCTGCTTATGCACTGGTGAAGCTTGGTTACAGCAATGTGACCGTGTTAGAGAAGCACCATACTGTTGGTGGCATGTGTGAATCAGTCGATATTGAAGGTTAGAAATATAAGATGGTGTCTTTTATGCCTACTCTTCTATGCCTACTTTGTTATGCAATTGAGTTTGACAACATGTACTACCTTTACAGGGAAAATTTATGATCTCGGTGGCCAAGTTCTTGCTGCAAACAGCGCCCCTGTCATCTTTCACTTGGCTAAGGAGACTGGGTCTGAACTAGATGAAATGGACTCCCACAAGCTTGCGCTTATTGACAAATCAGGGCAGTATCAAGATATAAAAGTTGCAGATGATTATGTATCCGTTATCTCACTGACGTTAGAACTCCAGGTTGGTACCTAGTACCTTACACCCTGTTTAGTTTCTTGATTTCTCTGCTCGGCAATATTTATATCTCCATTTTACCTTTGATAGGATAAGGCAGCAAAGTCGGGTCGGATTGGGGTCCATGCTGTGAGTGAATATGCGTCAGACTTAACTCCTGTATATCTTGAACGTCAAGGATTTAGTTCTGTTCCCAAATCCGTGGCTTATGGATACACCGCTTCTGGTTATGGGTTTGTTCAAGACATGCCATATGCCTACATTCATGAGTTTACACGAACTTCCATGGCTGGTAAAATTCGCCGCTTCAAAGGTGGATATACAAGTTTTTGGGAGAAGATCAGTAAATCACTCCCAATGGTTCACTGCAACACCGAAGTGTTAGAAATCAGACGCTATTCTGATAGTGTTGGTGTTGATGTAAAAAGTTGTGATGGAGAAGTTAAATCTATGGAATTTGATAAGATCATCATTTCTGGTTCCTTTCCTTTGAATAGCGGAAGAATTTACAGATCACCTTCACATCCTACAGGTTTATTTATTACTCCCTCTCCATTTTTTTTCTTCGATTATTATCATTGCAATTCCTTTTTATCTTCTTGATATGCCTAATAAAGAATTCTCGTAACAGAACATGGAAGTGAAGTGATGGAGATGGGTGATGTCGAGAAGGAGTTGTTTAGCAAAGTACAGACAATTGACTACTACACTACAGTTTTGAAGGTTAAAGGAATAGAACATATGCCGATTGGTTTCTTCTACTTTGAAGAATATATGAGCAATCCTGCAACAATCGGAAATCCAGTTGCAATGCAGAAATTCTATGCTGACACTGATATTTTATTATTCTGGTCTTATGGAAATTCTGTTGATATTACGGGAACAACTGTGACAGAGCTTGCAATTGATGCTGCTAAACTTATAGGAGCAGAAGTTACGGAGGTGGTTCTCCAACGACGATTTAAGTATTTTCCTCACGTTGGCAGCCAAGGTACGCCAATGATTTGCTCTTACGCCATATCTCCCTGCCAATTAGGAATGCTAATTTTAATTATTTCTATACAGAGATGAAGGATGGATTTTATGAGAAATTGGAATCTGAACTTCAAGGCTTCAGGAACACATACTATGTTGGCGGTCTTATGGCTTTTGAACTGACCGAGAGAAATTCGTCATACGCTATGGGTTTAGTCTGCAAGCACTTTGCAAATGACAATTCTGTGCCGAAATTTCCTTATGCTAAGGTAACCCCACATCTAAGTGTTGAATTTGACGAATAATCGATCAAAATGAAATGATTGCAAATTCAAAGTTGATAAATTCCTCACTTAGTGTAAACATGTCCCTTTGCAGAGTTTGTTTTCCTCGCAACAACGGTGGGGAGGAAGCCCTAAACGCATGACTGAAGTACCAGGAGTGGAGTTCCCGAATCTGTCTTCACTCGATGGCTATCTGAAGCACTGGGGAGCTCACGGAGTCACTTAAAACAAGACACTCTATACTTGGGTTAATGAAGAAGGGGTGGTAGTGAGCCAGCGAACTTATGCAGAACTTCATGACAATGCTTCTTGCATTGCTCAAAAGCTGTTGACATGCAAGAATCCAGTAATCAGGCCTCGTGACAGGGTTCTCCTGGTCCATGTCCCAGGTCTGGACTTTGTAGATGCCTTCTTTGGGTGCTTAAGAGCAAACGTCTTACCAGTCCCAGTTCTACCTCCAGATCCTTTACAAAGAGGCGGTCAAGCACTTTTGAAGATTGAAAACATTGCTAAATCATGTGGTGCAGTGGCAATTCTTTCTACCATTAGTTATCACTGGGCTGTCCAGGCAGGTTCCGTTAAAAATATGATCTCACTAACAGCTAAAAAGCCGAAATCCTCAGGTCGTTGGCCCAATCTTCCTTGGTTACATACAGATTCTTGGATTAAGAACTCTAAGAACGTGGTTGTAGAGGATTTCAAAGATGAATTTGAACCACAGCCCGGTGAAGTATCCTTTCTGCAGTTCACATCAGGTTCGACTGGCGATGCTAAAGGAGTCATGATAACTCACAGTGCGCTCATTCATAATGTGAAGTTGATGCGAAGGAGATACAACAGCACCTCAAGAACAGTTCTAGTTAGCTGGCTCCCTCAGTACCATGACATGGGGCTGATTGGAGGAATTTTCACAGCCCTTGTTAGTGGTGGAACTGCAGTTTTATTTTCCCCATTGACGTTCATCAAGAACCCATTATTGTGGCTCCAAATCATGAGCAAATATCAGGCTACTCACAGTGCTGGCCCCAATTTTGCCTTTGAGCTAGTCATTCGAAGGCTGGAGTCGGACAAGAACAGGAAATACGACCTTTCTTCCATGAAATTCCTGATGGTTGCTGCTGAACCAGTTAGGCAGAAAACTCTGAAAAGATTTGTCGAGCTCGCTCGTCCTTTTGGTCTTTCTCAAGAGGTGATGGCACCTGGCTACGGCTTGGCAGAAAATTGTGTGTTTGTCAGTTGTGCATATGGTGAAGGGAAGCCTATCATGGTAGATTGGCAAGGAAGAGTTTGTTGTGGGTATGTGAATCCCGGCGATGAAGATGTTGACATTAGAATAGTTGATCCAGAGAGTGGTGAGGAGCTCAAAGAAGCGGGAAAGGAAGGAGAGATATGGATCAGCAGTCCCAGTGCTGGAATTGGGTACTGGGGTAGGGAAGAACTAAGCCAGAATACTTACAGAAACAAGCTTCCTGACTATCCTGGACGTATCTACACTAGAACGGGGGATTTAGGACGAATCATTGACAGAAAATTGTTCATCACTGGAAGAATCAAGGATCTCATCATTGTAGCTGGAAGGAACATTTACTCGGCAGATGTAGAGAAGACAGTGGAGAGCGCAGCAGAAGTTGTACGTCCAGGTTGTTGCGCTGTCATTGCTGTTCCCATGGAAATCTTATCAATGAAAGGTATTTCTGTTCCAGATAATGCTGACCAGGTTGGTTTGGTCGTAATTGCGGAGGTTAGGGACGGTAAACCTGTTGGCAAGGATGTTGTTGAACAAATTCAAGCTCGTGTTGCAGAAGAACATGGGGTTACCGTTGCTTCTGTTAAGATGATCAGGCCAAAAACCATCAGTAAGACAACGTCAGGAAAAATCCAAAGATTCGAGTGCCTCCAACAGTTTACTGATGGCACATTGAATGTCGTTCCAGAACCAATTCTAATAAAGAAAAAACTGATGCGGTCCTTCACTACTGGAACATGCAAGGAGGGAATAACCCCTCGTCCTCAGTTTGTGAGAGGTTCTCCACCACCAAGCCCCAAGATAAGTAATAATGATATTGTAGACTTCTTGAAACGCCTGGTTTCCGAGCAGACTGGTATTTCAATCAACAAAATCTCAAACACTGAAAGTCTAGTGTCTTATGGAATCGATTCAATTGGTGTGGTCAGAGCATCTCAAAAACTTTCTGACTTTCTTGGAGTGCCAGTAGGAGCTGTGGATATTTTCACTGCAACTTGCATTGCAGACTTGGCAAGCTTCTCAGAGAATCTGGTAATGAATTCTCAACCTCAACTGTCAACAACTCCATCCAATGTTCCACAGCTTGAGACTGAGACTGAGACTGATTCCGCTGAGCTTGTGATGGAACTTCCCGAATCTCAGCACTTGGTGATCTGGTCTTTCCAACTTCTGGCTCTTGTTTACGTTGCTTTTATGCTCTCCATTCCCGCCTACTTATCAGTATCTGCTTTTATGAAATGCGTCTCAGCCACCCATGCATTGGTAGAAGAAATTCCCTATTTAGATTATTTGATCCTTCTGACGTTTGCTCCCCTTGCTTGGATCTTATGCATACTTTCTACCTGTGTTTCAATTGCTTTCTTAGGGAACTCTTTCTTAAAACCAAACTATGCCCTGAACCCCGAGGTTTCCATCTGGTCAGTGGATTTTGTTAAGTGGTGGGCTCTTTACAAGGCCCACGAAGTTGCTTCGAAAGTTTTGGCAGAGCATCTGCGAGGAACCATGTTCCTCAAGTATTGGTTCGAGATGCTTGGAGCTAGGATTGGATCCTCAGTTTTTCTTGATACAGTTGACATAACAGACCCGTCTCTAGTTTCGATTGGAGATGGAGCTGTGATCGCAGAAGGGGCTTTGATTCAAAGTCATGAAGTGAAGAATGGAGTATTAAGCTTCCTCCCAATAAGAATTGGCCAAAACTCGTCAGTTGGTCCCTACGCGGTTGTCCAAAAGGGAACAATTTTGGGAGAAGACCTTGAAGTAATGGCCTTGCAAAAATCTGGAGGCAAATCTGCTGCCGAGGCTACAAATCTTCAAAATGTAAGTGTCCTTTCTTCTGCATGTTTATCCAACCATCATGAATTCTAATCTTTTTTCTGAATCATGATTAGATTTTCCTTAACTTGTAATTATTTTGGAATTAATTTTTTTTATTTCCTTAGATATTTGACGTACAACACGGCTATATAGTTTATTTTTATTAATTCGTGAACGCTTTTCATGCAATGAAACTTAGAAACTAATATCAACTCAATACTTTTCTTATACATGATTCAGGGTAAAATGCTGCCAAATGTTACAAAGGAAACTGAAGATGGGGTTGTTTACCAGTTCATAGGAATCTACATAGTTGGGTTGCTTGGTACTCTTTCAGCTTCTATTGTGTACTTGGTCTACATTTGGATGTCTCAGAAGCCTCTTTCCCCTCAAGAATTTGCATTTGCTTGCTTATTTGGGGCCTTTCACTGGATGCCTTACACCGTCATAGCATATGCCACCATGTTTTCTAATGTCCCATTAGGCATAATTTACTCATCCATCTCAATGGCGGTTGCTTATTTGGCTTATGGCATAGTACTCAGCTTCCTCACAGCCGCCTTGACCCGTCTTATTTCTAGTAACCAAGGGAAAAAGACAACCCATTTTAGAATGTGGCTTTGCCACCGAATCACCATTGCCTGCCACCACAGATTTGCCAAGCTTCTGTCTGGAACCGAAGCGTTCTGCATGTACATGCGCCTTCTCGGTGCAGAGGTTGGGAAACATTGTTCTATCAGGGCCATCAACCCAATTTCAGACCCGAAATTGATTTCACTCGGTTCTGGCGTCCATCTTGGTGATTTCAGTCGGATCATTGCTGGGTATTATTCCTCCCATGGGCTTGTTAGTGGGAAAGTTGAGGTGCATGATAATTCAGTAGTTGGGAGTGAAAGTTTGGTCCTTCCTGGTTCAATTCTTCAGAAAGATGTTATTCTTGGTGCATTGTCAGTAGCACCGGTGAATTCAGTGCTCCAAGCGGGTGGTGTTTACATTGGGTCTCAAACTCCAATGATGATCAAGAACACCATGCATTCGTTGGAGGATAGAATAGAAGAGATGGACATGAAATATAAGAAAATTGTTGGTAACCTTGCTGCAAATTTGGCTGCCACAACTCTGAAGGTTAAGTCAAGATATTTCCATCGAATTGGTGTTAGTGGGAAGGGAACCTTGAAGATATATGACAACATCAAAGGCTTGCCAGACCACAAAATCTTCTGCCCAGGAAAGAGCTACCCTGTCATAGTTCGGCATAGCAACAGCTTGAGTGCTGATGATGATGCAAGGATTGATGCGCGGGGTGCAGCTATAAGAATACTTTCAGATGAAAGTAGTGAGTCTTCACTCTTTGACCTGACACTGAAGACAGGAAAGGCATTCTACGCCCGTACAATTGCAGATTTTGCAACATGGCTTGTCTGTGGGCTTCCTGCACGGGAAGAGTATGTTAAGCGAGCACCACATGTGCGTGATGCAGTATGGACTTCCTTGCGCTATGCAAACTCATATGTTGAACTACATTATTACTCAAATATCTGCAGGCTGTTCCGGTTCGAAGATGGACAAGAAATGTATGTCAAGTTCAAGTTGAGGCCTTCTGATGAGAATATTAGTGAGGAAGCTGGTAAGGTGGAGCCAATTGGAATTCTTCCACCCGATACAGGTGCAATTCCGAGGAGTGATAATGATACTCGTCCTCTACTTTTCCTTGCTAAAGATTTCCAAAGCCGTGTGAATGCTGAAGGAGTCCGTTATATTTTCCAGTTACAGGTCCGGCCAGTTCCACGTGATGAAGCTGCCCGGGACATTGCACTTGACTGCACCAAACCATGGAGTGAGTCTGAGTTCCCATATATTGATGTTGGAGAGGTTAACATCAACCATAATCTATCTGCAGAACAATCAGAACAGTTGAACTTTAATCCATTTCTACGATGCCCTGAAGTGGATGTCATCCGAGCTTCATCATGCTCCCAGAGTGCTTCGATTGATCATGGACGTTCATTGATCTATGAGATATGCCAGCACCTGAGGAACGGTGCACCCCTTCCAGAGGCTTGGAAAATCTTCCTAGAGCAGTCCGATGTCAAAGTAGACCTTTCGGGTTGTCCAATGGCAGCATCATTGATGAAGAAAGATGCGCAAAAAGTGACGTTGGAAAGAACTTTGTTTCAGGCTCTATGGGCCACTTTTGCTCAACCTCTACTACAAACAGTGCTGCCTCATTTCCTGCTGGCATTAGTAATCTACGCTCCTTTGAACTGGACTCTGCACATGAACAATACTCAAAAAATCGCTCTACATTGGTTGTTTCCATTGTTTTGGGTTTCTTCTGGTCTTTTGGCCGGATTAGCTTGCGTTGTGGCTAAATGGTTACTAGTCGGAAAGAAGAAAGAAGGCGAAACTGTGCACATTTGGAGCATAGGGGTCTTTTTGGACACTACATGGCAAGCATTTAGAACCCTAGTTGGGAGCTATTTCGCAGAAATGACAAGCGGGTCAATTTTCTTCGTTCTGTGGATGAAGCTTATGGGTTCGGAGATTGAGCTGGACCAAGGCGCTTACGTAGACAGCATGGGAGCGTTGTTAAACCCGGAAATGGTGGAGATTGAGAGAGGCGGGTGCGTGGGACGAGAAGCTCTCTTGTTTGGACACATATATGAAGGTGATGAGGGGAAAGTGAAGTTTGGAAAGATCAGTGTAGGAGAAGGTGGGTTTGTAGGGAGTAGAGCAATAGCAATGCCCGGAGTGAGAGTGGAAGTTGGGGGAAGTCTTAGTGCTCTCTCGCTTGCCATGAAAGAAGAAATTATCATGTCAAGGTGAAAAGGGTTTGATGCAATTTCGTATATTTAATATTTATACCATGATAAATAAAAAGTTGCAACACTTTGTTGCCTACATTTCATGCAAATCTGGCTGGAAATTTTTTGAAAATGTTTCAGCTCAATTGAAATAAAATTATTAATTTTAGACCTGGCAACATGTCGAGTTTTACAGTGATCCTCATGTATGAAAGTTTTCTTAGAAACCTGATCCGTTAGCTTTTGTGTCTAATATATATAAGCTCAAGCTTATTGGCAAATTTTACATGTCATGTTGTGTTTCACCTCGTTTTCTCATCTTTCTTGTCAACCAAAACACAAAACATAATAAATAACAGAATAATATCAAGTGTAATATATACAACATGATGTGGGATTGCAACATGACTCCGATCCAAGTTACAATTTCCATCAATATATGTATGGGTGGATTTGTGGCACTACATTTATTTTGACACATATTTTTGTGGGCTTACTCTGTAATAAATTTCAAAATGATTTGAACCGTCTGTCTTTTATTTTTTCTCTCAAAGATCATGTCTACCAAAGTCACCTAAATCCAAAACTATATCATAGTTAGATCAAGTGCTTTAAGGTTTCTTTGCAAAACCGTATTCGTCAATTTCCTTCACTATAGATGAATATTTTAATAGTTCGGATCATTGACATACATTACGAAGTTATCCTCATAAAAACGTATGTACAAAATTGTGTAAAAAACGATACCGTGAATCCGCCCACATATATAAATACGTGTATGTAGCAATTAGCATGTGTCCCCATCTACCAAATTGGAATGTCCGAAAGCAACCCATGGGTCAAATTGGTACAGGAATATTATCAATCTCTGAATAATGAATTCAAAATGGGACTTGATGCTTTCCGACCTCAATTAGCATGTATCACCCTGCATGCTAGAAAACGACTATTGGATACACCATATTTTAGTGGGTAACATTTGATTATTTTGTGGAAGAGGCACATTTTGTGGTTGGTGGCCTTAAGCCTAGTTTGATACCGTGGTGATTCTGAAAAAAAGTAGGTATAGAAAAAGCTGGGAGCTTTGGTAAACATTCAGCTTCGGCTTTTTTTTTACAGTTTTGGGTGAAAAAAAGCCAAAAACACAAAATTGCAAAACCAACTCTTTTTCACATCTGTTTTATATAAAAGTTTATCAAACACTATAATACTGTTTTTTTTCTTTCAAAAGTACTTTTACAAAAAAGTTTACCAAACATTCTACTGCTTTATTTCACAGCTATTTATGTCACATCCCGGCTCGGGGCGGACCACTTCCCGGGCCCGCTCCACCACCGTAGCACGATATTGTCCGCTTTGAGCCCCAACCACTCCCTCACGGTTTTGTTTCTGGGAACTCACACAAGAACTTCTCGATGGGTCACCCATCGGGGGAATGCTCTCGCACGCTACTCGCTTAACTTCGGAGTTCCTGCAGAACCCGAAGCCAGTGAGCTCCCCAAAGGCCTTGTGCTAGGTAGGGATGAGAATATACATATAAGGATCACTCCTCTGGGTGATGTGGGATGTCACAGTTTATTCTCACAACATAGCAGAAACAATTTTTTTTTCAAAGCACAAAAATATCAAATCAACCCTAAATCTTCTAATTTTATAAAAGATTATTATAATTAATTGAATAAAATGATTTTAAAGCCCCACTAGTTTGGTTCTCAGTAATAGTGGTCTCCATCAACTCCAACCAATGGTGAATGACTAATTAGCAAGCAGTGGATTGCAATGGTTGTCAGAGTATTTTTTTTGTTTTCATGTCACTGTGTTTTGCTTCGCCCTTTCTTAGGCCTTCCACAGTAATTTAAATGGGTTTAATTCGTATATATAGGAATCATGCACCTTAAATTTGCTCCACAAGGATTCTTTTCGGATCTGCAAATTGTGTCTATTCATTATACATAATTAAACATGAACAGTACTTGATGAAAACTGATCGCACAATATATGACGAATTGACACGATTTGAGGTCTCAAGAATCATCACAAATAGGATTCGGAGAGGATCCTTGTGGAGTAAGTGCCCTCCTCGACAAATTTAAGACCACTTTTATAAATAGTTAAGGGATCATTTGATAACCATCGATGCTGAATAATTATCAAACAAAAAATTAAAAATAAAATGGTTATTAAACGGTTCCTGAGGAAATACTATGAGCAAGTAGTACTAAATTGTATAAAATAAAAAAAATAAAAAATAAAAAAAATAAAAAACTACTACACCGATGCCAAAAGTATGCTAATATGTTGGTCATTGTTTTGATTTAGTTAAAGTATGTTCATTTTTTACTCAGATGAAAATATGCTTGATATTGATTTTATAAAATACACTAAGGCACTGTTTGGCACATTGGATAGTACTAATAATACGGAGTACGATATTTAGTGTCTGTTTGGATTAAATAACCACTCGATTAAATAATCCGACCCCACCTCCTTTATCGGGCTAATACCCGCTTAGTTATACCACCCAAAACCTCGATATTTTTTAGTCGGGTGGAAACACTTCTCTCTCGCTCTCTCCATCCCGCATCGCTTGCTCTCTAATCTGAATCTCAGGTTCTTCTCCTCCTCCTCCTCCTCCTTCTCTGTTCCGCCCTCCTGCAACTTCTCCTCCTCCTCCTTCTCTGATCACTGCGAATGGCGTAAGCGGAGGAAAGAGGACAATCATGATGGACTAACTAAACTCAAATGGGAGAAGCAAAGTGCTTCTTTTCTGCAAAGTGAAGAAACAACACCCTAGAAAAAGAAAAATAAACCTATAAGTATCAATTTTTATGTTAAAATATTAATATTTTGAATTCCTTTTATCCGGTATAATACCAAATATAGTATAAATAATATGGTTATTAATCTGATACTGCACCAAATGTTCGATTAATTTAGTCAGTACTATTCGGTGGCTATTAATTTAATTAGTACTATTCGGTGGCTATTTATTCTATCCGACAGAAATAGTCAGTACAATCTGAATTGCTAAACGAGACCTAACTGAACACCATAATGTTATCTGATTGTAAATACTAACAAGTGTTTCTCTTTAACATAATTTCTCTCTATCCGGACTTTGAATATGTAATTTCCTTTCTTGGGGCACCACTAAGATAATTACTATTGATCATGCATGTAGACTAAATCCACGGACAAATACATCCAGCTATTTTTTTTCAATATTTTTTTGGTTAAATTTGTTAACTTCATTGTATGGTTAATATATCCTTACATATTATGAACTTCTTGAAAAATCTTTTAAAAAATGTTGTGTCACAATAACAAAAGAAATTGAAGGAAAAAACGTCAAAATGCAGACAGAATTATGTCAAATCTTAGAGAGTAACGCAAGCTACGTTTCTCTCTTACGCCATATTTTTTAGTGTATTAGTATATGGTTCGGTATATAAAGTATAATAATACAATTAGTTGAATTTTTTTAAAAAAAATTTTAACTTTTTATATTATAACATTGAATGTACCAAATTATGTTTCTGACACACTGAAAAAAAATTCTCTTTATCTTCTCCAAAAGGAGTCAACTGCTAAAGACAAAAACCCCTCCTAGGCACTTACGAAATCAAACAAAACGAAGGTCATCCACAAAATAATAATTTCGTAGACGCGATGCAGAGGATCGCAGCCTCTGTGTTGGCAACTCAGAGGAGTTCTCATCCATTTGTGACACCTTTTTTGTTCGATTTTTCGGCCGCCGAGCAATTCCCAATTCGCTACTCGCACTTTAGCATCTCATCACTTTCTCTCTCTAAAGAAATGTACTCTCTCTCTTCTCTTTTAATTTTGCGTTGAATTTTTTGCCCTTTTAATTATCGGTACAGAAATTTCCAGCCATTTTCTTTGCAATCGATCCCTTTTAGGGATTCAATTCCCCCATTTGGATTCACCCTTCAATCCCTTATATTCTCAGCTTCTTCTGAGAAGAGAGGGAATTCAGTAACAGAAAAGAAGAAGAAGAAAAAGAAAAGCTCAGATTTTTTGGGTTTGTGCAAATTTAGATTGGATGGGTGACGTTGGAGAGATTGGACCTGATATTAGGTAAGATTTCCGAATAATTTTTTTTTTGGGTTTCAAGTTTTTTGAGTTTTTGGTGTGCCCAGTAATTCAGTTTTATTGGGGTTTCTGTAAATTTCACTGTTTTATTAATTTCATAATTTTTTTTTATCATGATTTTGATCATTAGTCTCTATGAATTGTTTGCATGTTGATCAAAATTTGTTGTATTTAACTTTATGGGGAATTGGTGATGTGGGTTTTTTTTTATATGTTCTCTCTGTGAGATTTTGGATTATATAATGTTAGTTTCATTTGTTGTAATCTAATTGCTGTAGGAATTGCTAGAGGTAAATCATTGAAAAAGATGGGTTTTTTTTTTTTTTTTTTTGGAGAAATATTGGATTGTTATCATTTCCCAAGTTTTGTTTGGCTGCTGAGAAAGTGGGGGAAAAAATAGAAGAGAGTCTACTTTACCAAGACTAATACAGCTGATTGACTTTGATTGCTAAAGAATCAATTTTTCGATTCAATTTCTTGCCATCAAGTTTCTCAGCAGCCGAGCACAGTGGGTTTTTGTAGTTTTGCTGATTGGAGCAATTTTTTTTTATTTTATTTTTTTATTGCTAATGACAGTTCGGATATAGAAGAAGACTTGAGGTGCGATAATATTGCGGAGAAAGATGTCAGTGACGAAGAGATTGAAGCGGAAGATTTGGAGAGGCGAATGTGGAAGGATCGAATTAAGCTCAAAAGGCTTAAAGAAAGACAGAAACTTGAAGCTCAACAAGCTGCTGAAAAGCAGAAGCCAAAGCAGACCACTGATCAGGCTAGGAGAAAGAAAATGTCAAGAGCACAAGATGGGATTCTTAAGTATATGTTGAAGCTGATGGAAGTGTGCAAAGCTCGTGGTTTTGTGTATGGTATCATTCCTGAGAAGGGCAAGCCAGTGAGCGGTGCTTCAGATAACATCAGGGCTTGGTGGAAAGAAAAGGTGAAGTTCGATAAGAATGGTCCTGCAGCCATAGCCAAGCATGAAGCGGAGTGTCTTGCCATGAGTGATGCAGATAATAATCGAAATGGGAATTCTCAAAGCATCCTCCAAGATCTACAAGATGCAACTCTTGGTTCTCTATTGTCTTCTTTGATGCAACACTGTGACCCCCCTCAAAGGAAGTATCCATTAGAAAAGGGAGCTCCACCACCTTGGTGGCCGACAGGAAATGAAGATTGGTGGGTGAAACTAGGGTTAGTCCATGGTCAGATTCCTCCTTATAAGAAGCCACACGACCTAAAGAAGATGTGGAAAGTTGGAGTGTTAACAGCTGTGATAAAGCATATGTCACCTGATATTGCAAAGATAAGGAGGCATGTTCGCCAGTCAAAATGCTTACAGGATAAGATGACAGCAAAGGAAAGTGCAATTTGGTTAGGGGTTTTAAGCCGAGAAGAATCCCTCATTCGGCAGCCTAGTAGTGATAATGGGACATCTGGCATTACTGAGATGCCACAAAGTGGCCATGGCGAAAAGCAAGGTGCTGCTAGCAGTAACAGTGACTATGATGTTGATGGTACTGATGATGGGGTAGGCTCTGTTTCTTCATCCAAAGATGATAGGAGGAATCAGGTGATGGATGTGGATCCATCAAGCAATCTACACAATAATGCTCGTAATAATGTCCAAGATAAAGAGCAAGGTGAAAAGAAACCGAGGAGAAAAAGGGCACGTGTCAGAGCAAGCCCTGTTGAACGACGTCCTGCACCATCTCACAATGAGCATCTACATGTTCCACCAAGAGGTGCATTGCCTGATATAAACCACACTGATGTACAGATGATTGGACTTCAGGTTCATGAAAATCAACAGGAAAATGGTGCCATTACAACTTTACGGCCTCTGGAGAATGATCTTGATGTCCAAGAACAATTACCAGCGCCAGAGTTTAACTACTACCCTGGTGTACCTTCTGGCAATGTAATTACGACACAGGGCATGCATGTTGGTGGAACACCCTTGCTTTATCATGGGGTGCGAGATGCTGACATGCATCACGAAGATACATTTAACCAGCATCATGGAGATACATTTAACCTCTATAATCCATCAACACAATATCCCCCAAGTCATGACCGGCAGCCGCCTCAGATTGTAATGAATGAACCGCAGATTATACCAGCAGATGGAGTCCATGTACCAGTACATAGAAATGGAAGTGAAATTGCTGGAGGAGATTTTCCAAATTTTGTTCAGGACACATTTCAGAGTGAGCAAGACAGAACTGTCAATGCTAACTTTGGGTCTCCAATTGATAGCCTGTCGTTGGATTATGGATTGTTCAAAAGCCCATTCAACTTTGGAATTGACGGCACCGGTTCATTAGATGACCTTGAACTCGAAGAAATGATGGAGTACTTTGCGGCATAGTCTAATTGATCCTATATCCGCGTAGCTTAGATTGTAAGTTATTTTTCCTTCTTATATTCTACCTTATTTATAACTTGTGTTCAGAATTTGATCAAGTAATTCTTATTTCTCAATGTTTCTCATGGCATCTTGTTAATAACTAGCCTTAATAATTTGATCAACAAAGTGTTTCTCATGCTACCTTGTCTATAACTTTGTGTTCAGAATTTGATCTAGATTCTTATTGTTAATTATTATTTTCATTTTAGGGGCTGCAAAAATGTTGCATTCATTCCCCACCAGGGAATAACTCTGTCGCTGTTTGTGGGACAAATTCTCATCTGGGTTTTCTAGTTTGTGTATTCCGAGGCTTTAAGTTATGATTTTCTTTTTTTCTCGGAGCTCATACTTTTCCAAATCAGAGTGACCGGCATGATGTGATTTTGCTTTATAGTTTCCCTCAATAATCTTCAATAAGAATGAAACTGTCAGTGTAAATGAGTTGATCTGTTAGACTGGATAAATGACTAAGTTATGATAATTTCTTCAGTTATTTGCACGACATGACTTTTAATACAGCTATGCTCATAGTTACCGTCCACATATATTGATGCTCGTATTTTGTAACTGTGAGTCTACTGCATCCATTTTATTTGTTTTTCCTGCAATTTTTGTTTCACTTTCGTTTGGCGGAATGCTTTGTTCACAAAATGACTGCTTTCATATTCGTCCTTGCTCTTAGTAAGGCAGAAATGGTATATGCTATTTGTTGTAGTACCTCTGTCATAAGGAATTGAGCCTAGTTTCCCGAAAAAAAGCCGAAGGATCGAAGTTAGAAACGAATGACATTCTTTGAATTAGGATCGTAAGAAGGTAAGCAGACCAAACAATAGCATGTTAAAACACTCATCCCTTTAGTAGGACGCCGTTTTTAAGTTCAGTTGTTTTCCTGTAATTAAGATGTTCTACGCTTACTTATGGAGAAAAACTTGTGTAGAGATAGGCGGACCACGTCATCTGTAGGCCACCTCTCACAAGTCGCAACTAAACGGAACCCCCTGCATAGTGGTCCCACCTGACCCTACTCCAGTCTCAACGGCCCAGCTTTATTACGAGAGTGCCCTATGGTTAACGTGATCATGCATCCGTTGAAGACTTTCTCCAACTTATGAGAAAACTATGCTGGCTAAGACCTGATCCATCGAAAGCAGCCACGAATCAAATGAATGTCTCGGACAGTTCTACCGTTGCTTGATGATTCGAGCTTCAGCAGTTGGATTCCAAACCTAAAATCCAGGCTGATTCGATCTGTTGAAATCTGTTAGATGAGAATATTCTTCCCTTGTTCATTGATTTGGTTGGTTGTATTGATGAGAGAAAGGAGGATGAAGGTTAATATTGGGAAGTCCATCCCCTCGGTAGGATTTTGTTTCAGCATTTAATGTTTCCTTAATCAGACAGGATACAAGGTCTCCTAGCAGATTTGTGTCTTGTCTGTTTCAACACTCCGTTGACTTCCAAATGACTTTGACTAATGACAACTCTTTCTTTTTTTCTGTTTTTTTTTCTTTTTCTTCTGAAGCTGGTTAGAAATTATTTATATTTTGGGATGTTTTGTGTGTCTGGGATAAGTTTGTGCAAATCCAATTAATGCTTCATTGTGAAATCAACTCAACGTTAGATGAAAATCATGAAATGCGGCACCCTCGGGCGTTTTTTCTGTTTCATTCATCACGTGATTTGTGAAATATGAAGAAGGGTATGTGCACTAGGTCACCAAGTAGATCCTCAGACAAGTACAATTATTTGTCATTTTAATAGGAAAAATGAAGATTGTTAAAAGGATTAAAACAACTTAACTCGTATCATACCATTTTTATAAAGTAGAACAGCGTCTCGTGAATTTGAATACAGTTTCACTCCATGTATATGCACGAGTCCCGCTCCTTATGACCTTGAGAGTGTGACCAGTTACCACTCCTTATGAGATTGTGAGCATGAAGCTACCGCGATCAAGCTGAACTCCTGTAGTTTTTATCCTCATCCTACACCAAGCTCATCAATAATTTCGCTGTTCCAACTTCCGAGGTCATATGTGTAATTAAAAGTGGAAGCAACAAGACCAGTGTGATCGCCTGGGCCCCACTGGAATTCATTGGACGAAGGCAGCCCTCACACTCTCTGTCTCTCTCTTTCTCTCTCCTCTCTGCCTCTCTGTCTCTGTCCCTGTCTCTCTCTCTCTCTAAGTGGCAATGCTTTTTACGACGCCTGTCTTGTGGCAGACAGCCTCAGAGGCTCAGACTCAGACCCAGTCGTTTCCTTAATCGTGGCCTGCTCCCTCCAATACTACCCCGACACGTGTCCTTCCTCCTCACCGGGACGCCGCCACACCCACCGTACCAGGATGTACAGACCGACGCGTGTCCTACAGGTTTTCATTACGCGCCCCAGCCCAAAAGTGCGTGGATTGTGAAAAGACGACCATGCCCTCTTCCATTTTTCCATGGTTCTCTTTTTTGTGATTGCGATATTCGCAAGTATGTTTAGGGTTTATAGCAATGTGATCTTTAATATTTGATAATTGCAAAAAATAACTCTTAAAGTTACAAATTTTTGTAGAGCGATCGATGACCTATGTTTTGACCTTTGAGTGTTGACGCTTGATGAGTCACGTTGGCCACTATTCATTTGATATCGTATTTGGATTGTTAAGTTTTTTTTTTTTTTTTTTTTTTTGTGAAATCATTTCTTATTTGATTTCTATATGACATATGTTAATGCACGTGTCGTCGGACTAGATGAAGTCATGCTTATGCAAGAAAAAGAGTGAGAGAACGAAATTGCTATGTCTAAAAAGTAAAGGTTCATTTGGAAGTTAGATTGACAAAATGATCAATGGTGTAAAGATTGGTAATTTTTAGGCTCCGTTTTTTCGATTCATAAATCCTTACTAAAATGTACAAAGTCTTATTATCCAAGTGTTAAATTGGTCATTTTCATCAATCTTCGGATGAAGAAAAATTCTTTAGTCCAGATGTCTGTATAAAACGATATATAATAAGAGTAAACCCTAATTATAAAGATTTAGGATTATCTCTATTTGCAGTCGAACATACGAGACTGCACAACCAAGTGGTATGATCGTTTGCAACAAAAAAACTTTTCGTGTGTAACAGAATAATATCATCATAATTTTTTTATCGAGCGGCGATTTGGACATTTCATCCAAACATTTGTACAAAAATTGCATGTCATCGTCACCCCATCTCTTTGCGTTACCAGGCGCTGTCATAATCAGTATTTAAAATGGGCGTGTCGTACCCGTTGCAGAACGTACATTTTTCATCATCACCACCTTCTCTCTTTCTCTCTCTCTCTCTCTCTCTCTCTCTCTCTCTCTCTCTCTCCCTCCTCTGCAATTTTCTGGGATCAACAAATCAAATGGGAAAGAGTAAAGCTCAAACTTTTGCTGGGATTTCAACCTTCATACTCGTTCTAATGGTGGCTTCAATACCATTTGTCCACCCTTCTCGTAAGCCTCTCTCTCTCTCTCTCTATCCTCTCCTCTCCTCTCATCTCTCTCTCTCTCTCCCTCTCTCTCTCTCTCTCTCTCTCTCTCTCTCTCTCTCTCTCTCTCTCTCTAACATCCTGTTTTCAGGTCTCCAAGGAAGAACACCAATTATGGCAGGCAGAACAGGCTCAAGGGTAACAAATTTCAAAGTAAAAGTCTTTTGATAATTTCTTTGGAAAAACCCCTCTTTTCCCCCATATGTTCTTTTACACTTCTACAAAACCTATTTTCTCTCTCTACACTCACACTTTTATATTAAAAAAAAAAGTGTTATTTTTCCCTTGTTTATATTTATTTCTAATGTTTGTGGAAAGGGGATGCATATCTACGAGGCTGAGATATTTGGGAAGGGAAGAGGAGACAGAGTTTTTAAAGCTGTGGAGGACATGGCGAGGCAAGTTCCAGGTGGGCCGGACCCTCTCCACCATAACAGCAACCCCTTTGGTCCTTAAATCTCACCCACCTCTCTCTCTCTCTCTCTCTTGCTTTCAGAGAAAATGCAAGGATTTAAAATGTTGGGTTTTTTTTTCTTCTCTAATTTATTATATTTTAAGCTAATATATCAGAGGATTAGGGTTTTGTTTCTTCCTTTTGTGGGTTTCCCTTTTTATTTGTTTAAATTTAATAAGGTTTATGACTTATGAATACTGATTGGAAACATGGAAAAAAAAATGGAGCAGAAAATTAGAAGGAATGTTTTTGTGCTTGTGTCACGTTTATGGTGATTTTTCTGACTTCTGGATACAAAAACAAATTCAGTTGAGGATGAAGATGAAGATGATGAATTTGATGATGTGGGAAGGTGGGATTTTATATAACAGTAGCTTAGCTCTTGTTTTGAGCCCAATTATAAGGGAAGGGGGCCAAAATCTAGGGCTGCGCATGGCTTGGGCTTGCTTGAGTTTACATTCCAATGTTAGAATTTCTTATCGGGAAATGATTTTCGCACGTTTTTTTTAGTTCTTTTTTAGCATATTTCATATTTGATTTTCAGTTTATTCAATATAAAGGTTAGAAATAATCGGTGTGTGGGGGGGGAGAGAAAATGAGTGCGAATATTACTTCTATTATCTTTTCTTTCGTAAAATGATATACTAGGTTACTTTAATATACAAGAAGGTGATTCAAACTCGAGCACGAGGGGACGAACACACTATTATGCACACCTGTCTTAAACTACATCTGCTTTTACATTATAAACTTTAATGTTTGAATGAAAGAATCATCTTTTTTGGGTTAACACTATTCTTCATCACTGCTAGTATATGCCCACACACAAAGTGTGTGAATTTTTTTTTCTTTTTTTTTTTTAAATTGAAGGAGAGAGGAAGAGAGTGGGAGAGAGCGAGAGGTTTATTTTTTACTTTTTATTTATTTTATTTTTTAATTTAAAATAAAAATAAAAATGTTAAAATCACCTATAGGCCTTAACAAAAAAAAAAGCAAATTTTTGTTTTGTAAAATTACTTTACTGTCCTTAACCATTTTGTTGTGATAGAAGACTAAAAAGTCTTTTCACCCTCTTTTGGTTGACAAAGAGAGTTCTATTAACCAAAAAAAAAAAAGGTTCAAATATCTTTAAATTTAGGTTTTAGATCGTTGATTACAAGTGTTTAAATACGAATTATAATAGATTTTGCATGGAAAAATATATTTTTGAGAACATGAATATAATAGTTTGTTATTTTAGTAAGAGAAATAAAAGAAAAACTAACAAAAATGTACAAGAAGGTTCCAAATTCTTGCAGGTGCCAAAATGACTACTCACATCCAACAAATTTTCTCTGACTTCGGGCATAGTTTACAATTTATCTTGGCTCGTCTCAAACTGTCTCGGCCACTGCATGATCTCATTTGCTTCGCCTTGATCTTTCGAGAACGGTTCAACTAATAACATGCTTGTTGCTACCCGTTCTCAAAAGATCAAGACATGGATTATAAGAAAAATTTCACCAAAAATATATTTTGTAGAATATGAAGATGATAGTTTGGTGTCATGGTAAGAGAAAAAGAAAACTTTAACAAAAAAAACATAAAATAAATAAAATTGATTGTTTGGGCGTAGTAAGATGCAGCAGAAGCAATGGAGGCCCATGAGGGTTAGGTTTTAAGAACGTGTGAATAGTAGCACATGAACAGTAATAAGTGAATAAAAGCGGGCTATAAAAATAACACGTTGAATTTGGCACATTTTAGTGTGCAGCGCACTTGAATTTTTTAACCCCGCCTCGTTTTGCGTCTCAAAAACCCACCCGATTTTCTATGTGTGAGCTCATCAGGTTTTGCATGCCTAGGCTTCCTTGTTTTGCATGAGCTGAGTTTACCTCCTGCCTTGTTTCACGTGTCACCTCGTGTTGCGTGTCAGAAGACCATCATTTTTTTTTGCATTCATCAGGCCTCGGTTTGCACGACGTATCCCACCTCATTTTTCATGCATGGAGATCAACTCGTTTTCTAAGCACCTTAGAGTTTGCCTCATTCTGCATGTGTGAAGCACGCCTCATCTTGTGTGCATGGGTTTGCCTCGCTCTGTATGCGAGGTGTTCACATCGTTTTGCGTGCCAAAAGCCCACCCTTTTTTTGTGTCCACGGAGCCTGCGTCGTTTTAACGTGCACAGAGCTAGCCTCATTTTCCATACGCTGGGCTTGCCTCGATTTGTGTGACGTATCCCTCCTCGTTTTTCATGCAGTGTATCCCACCTCGTTTTTCGTGCCAGAAACCAGCTCTATTTTCTATGAGGGGAGCTCACCTTGTTTTGCATGCCATGGTTCTTCTCGTTCTGCATGAGTTAAGTTCGTCTCGTTTGCGTGCGTCGAGCCCTCCTAACACACATTGTTTTGACAAAAATGCAAATTTATTATTTTCGCAAAATATTTTTCTTGAGCATTAAGTAAAACTTTTTAAGGAATTTGGAAGCAGTTTTACGGTTTACTGAGCAAAAAATGTATAGTTAGTAGAAGATTTAAGCCGAAAACTAAAAAAATAAGTGGAAAATATAGTAGTGAGGCCCATAACATTGTCAAATGGGGTTCTACACTCAAGAATCTCAATGGAAAGTCTCAACTTAGTTTTCAAAACTTCACAGTGAGGCCAGGTGAAAATAAATGGATTGAATGGTGATTTATGTACGAATTTACAAAATCGACTGAAAACCGTGAACATCCATGTTTTTTGTAAAAAATTTAAGTTTTTTATTTTCTTGAAATATTTTCCATCAGCATTAAGAAAACCTATATAATGTATTTCGAAGCGGATTTACAATTTATTGAGCAACAAGAGTATATTTAGTAGAATATTTAGATGTTAAAATGTAGAGATATTTAAGTGAAAAATATAGAGATGTTAAAATGTATATTTTTTAAAATCACATGTAGTGAGGCTTAAATAAAAAAATGGCAAAATTTTGTTTTGTTAAATAGTGTTTCACCCACTTTTGGTTGACAAAGTGGGTTATAATAATATGTAGTTTAGATTTAGATAAAAGAAAAACTAACAAATAAAAGGGTATAAATATCTTTAAATTTAGGTTTTAAATCATTGATTACAAGTGTTTAAATGCGAATTGTAATAGATCTTACATGGAAAAATATATTTTGAATAACATGAATATGATAATTTGTTGTACTGGCAAGAGAAATAAAAGAACAATTAACAAAAATGTACAAAGAGATGGGGTGCCATAAAGTCCCACTTGACTTTCTGGCATGCTCAAGAATTTGCATCATTTTTATAGATTTTTCTTTTATTTCTCTGATAATTGAAGAATGTGTCAATTGTTGAATCCGACTGTTTGACAAAGTTGTTGATTGAATCTAACTGTTCTGGAAAAAAAATGGATTGGACCTGTGGACCCATCTTGATTTGACCTGTTTTAGACGGGTTGTGTTAGGTCCGGTTTCAAAACTCAAATTTCTTATAATCGATCCGACCCGTCCTGTTACATTTTAAAACGAGTCTAGTCCGGTTCTTTCAAATTTGGGCCCGTCCCGGCCTGTGCCCTCCCCTAGTTGGCACAACTTGGAGAAATTTTTCAGTGCAATAGGAAAATAATCTGGTACACCAAGTGTCAAAATATAAATATTCTAACTAATTATATTATTACATTTAGTGTACCGATCCATATTTCCAACACATTGACCCAAAATAAAACACAACAAAAAACAAAACAAAAGAAAACAAAAAAGAGAAAAAATGGAAACCAAAAACCGCGCCAACACGTCGCATATATACTTTTTTAGTTTTTATCAACAAAGGAAATGTCTTTCGGATCTCTTATCAGTAATCAGTTAGAAAAATATCCGACCAAATCTGTCTACTCATTCCTTCTCCACCAACCGCCATGTCCGACGCCAACTCCGACCACCACGTCGACACCCCAATTCTGGATTCCGAGTCGACCCACCTTCTTCAATCCATCTCCGGGCAAGGCGGCTACGCCTACGTCAGAATGGCGTCTCGAGCCGCAGCCGGGGACCTCCGCGCGGGGGAGGCCACTCGCAAGATGGCCTGGGAGCAGCTCCACTCGGGTCCCTGGAACTGCGTTCTGCCAGTTTGGCGCGACGCCTACTCCATGGCCTGCTTCCACGTGGCCAAGCTCCATGTCGCCGCCGTTGAGTTCAGCGACGCTCTCCGTGCTCTCGATATGGGCCTCATCATGGGCGGCCCGCTCTTGAAGCCCGACCTGCACTCCCTCGTCTCCGTTGTCGCCGCCAAAGCCAGGGCCACTAGGGGTCGTCAGCAACAGCAGAAGTGTCCCAATTCGGACCGCCGATTGGTCCGGCAAGACGTCGTCTCGGAGGAGGTGAGGTTCGTCATTTCACATCAAATTTCACAGCCTTTTTAACTCTCATAGCTCAAAGGCAGCGTCTTTCTTTGCAATTCAGAGGATTAATGATATCCCAATTCCTAAAGTCCTCTGTTTTCAAAAGGGTAGCTTTGAAATTACTGAGGTTCTTTCAAATTACCGTTGATTTTTACTGTGTTTACATTTTGATTTGCAGTTGCTTGGAGTTTTGCCCAGAAAGTCACTTTCTTGTAAAATGGTTGTGAAGAGATCAGGTCTATCTTTGGAGGGATTTTGAGTGAGTACTTGTTACCAGGTTGCCCGGTGATAATAACCGATGGCATGGATCATTGGCCGGCCAGGAGTAAATGGAATGACTTGGATTATCTAACAAAGGTTGCCGGTGATCGCACCGTGCCAGTTGAGGTGAGTTTCTTCATAATGTAGTAGTACTAGTTTGTTGAAAATTGATGCTTGATTGAATTACTTCGTTCTTTCGTTGATTTTTTGTTATATAACTGAAAATTGGTAAAGTTTTGAATGCACTGCAGGTCGGGAAAAATTATTTGTACCCGGAGTGGAAGCAACAGCTTATTACGTTTTCCCAGTTTCTTGAGAGGATTCAGGCTAATGGCTCTGCTTCTGCTGCCCCAACGTATCTTGCTCAGCATCCATTGTTTGATCAGGTGTGTTCTTTTACACCGTTACCATGTTTTTAATGGCGATACGCCTACTTGTTGGGCTGGACTTTGCCAATTTTCCACCTACGTATATCTGACATCCCATTACTGATATGCAGATAAACGAGTTACGTGAGGACATATGTATTCCTGACTATTGTTTTGCGGCGGTGGTGGCGAACTAAGGTCTCTAAATGCTTGGTTTGGTCCGGCTGGAACAGTAACTGCATTACACCACGATCCACACCATAATGTTCTTGCTCAGGTATATTAGATTCAGTTTCCTAAAATTTAAGTATTTACATCATGATGTTGCCTTCTAGAGTGTTATGATTTACTTACTCAGTAGAATAATCATCCAGTAAGCTGGATTTACCGTAAAATTGTTTCAATTATGAGTTCCAGAGTTCGTTCATAGTTTTTCTAAGGGAACAAAAAAATTGTAATGGGATAGTTGTGTGTGATGGTGGATATACGAATCTCACGGAAAGAAAACAAAGGCTTGTATACTAAACGCATTGTCACAGTTCCATCTCTAAAAAGTAAAACCATGTGCATATCTAAAAGGTAAACCCATTGCTCATTTTCGGGTAGTTGGCAAAAAGTATATAAGGCTCCACCTTGCATCATTGTCCGAGGAACTCTATCCATATGCTGAGACCATGCTATGCAACTCAAGCCAGGTAATTACATTCTTGACCTTATTTTGTTGTGCTTAGCTTACTGATGCTACGTTGTTTTTCCATTCTAAACAATGAGTGCCTTGCCTGATTCCTTTATCTCTGATGAGGTCAATGTAGATCATATAGATGGAATCGGATTCCCTGTTCTGAAGCTCAAATATATATACTGATTGAAAAGACTTTGGTTTGAAGGTTGATCTAGGCAACATAGACGAGAACAAGTTCCCAAAGATGCGTGACTTGGAATTTCATGACTGCATTTTAGAGGAAGGTGATATGATTTATATTCCACCAAAGTGGTGGCACTATGTGCGATCTCTAACGCCAAGTCTCTCTGTTAGCTTTTGGTGGAGTGAGTGTGAAAGTTCATAGCTTTTACGGTGGAGTGGTATGCAGTTCGGAGCTTTTGGTGGACGAAGGATGAAAGCCCAGCTATGTCTTGCTTATTGTTTTTTATTATTGGCATAGACAGGGCAGTTTTCAGCTGCAACAAGACTACATTATCATGTATAAGCAATTCTGCTGAGTTTTACAGCATATCATTTCAACCTCTCTCTCTCTCTCTCTCTCTCGCGTTTCATTAATTGAGTCAGATTCGTTCAATTTGGTTTACAGTGTTATGCTACTGGATATTTTCTGATCATGTTATGTGCGATTGATTTGTACTTATATCAAATATTTGTGATTAGTTGGTAACTGAAACTGAACATCAACTGCAGAGAAGGGAATCAAAGTTAAGCAGACAAATTATAAAGGCAAGAAAACAAAATCATAAACCAAAACACTCTTAAGAACCGCGGCCTTTAAATTCTTTGTAAGTGCTAATTTTTCTCTCCTCTTTAGTAAAGTTTCATTTGGTTTTGAGTTCATCGTTTTCTTCGACCCTGTATGACATTGCAGCAGCTGTTAGAAAGTCTTCCAAAGCCATAGTAGAACACCCTTTGTATCCCTCCTCATCCTTCATGGCATCCCTAATAATCTCCTTTGCCTCGCTAGCTTTCCTTCCCATTTGCTTACCTTGCTCTGTCTCGTTCATCACCAACTCCAACTTCGCCAATATATTTTCCTTATGAACCTCACAACTCTTCCCCCTCGCTACTTCGACGCAAACTCCGACCTGCTCCACCAGATACTTGACGTTGAAAAAACTGTTCTGAAGCCAAAGGCCACCCAAGTAAAAGCACCCCATGAACAAGGGACTCACCGAGTTCCATCCACAATGGCTCAAAAAAGCAGAGGTTGCTTTGTGAGACAGTATTTCCACCTAAGGTGCCCATTTTTCAACAATTAGCCCTTTGTTTCGAGCTTTAATCCTCTGCACGAACCCTTCCGGAAACCACTCGTTCTCCTTGAACTCTGAATCAACATCATATTGCAATGGTTGCCTAACAACCCAAATGAAGTTTTTACCACTTGACTCCAATGCCACTGCCAATTGCATCATCTGAGACTTTGAAACTGTGTTTTGAGAACCAAATGAAATGTACAAAACTGCCAGTTTTTGCATGCTTCTGGTACGAGTCTGGATTCTTTTCCTGCCCTTTTAGTCCCGTTTCCGGATGATAGAAGAAGCGGTCCAACTGCCCAAACTGGCAATTTAAAGATCTTCCGGAGGTACAATAGCCCGGTTTTGTCTAGCTCCTCCACCATGTTGATTACCTATCCGTCAGTCTTCATGCACTCATTGAATGCTTTATGCACAAACACTGAAAAGGGGTCGGTGCCATTGCTCAGTCTAAGACTTTCTGAGAGCTGGGATATATGAAATTTCTTAGCTTCTGGAAAATCAGGCAGTGTGAATTCATATTCTCCGGATTTTGCTTTCAGATGAGGTAAATGCAAGCAGAAGGAGTAATAGCACACCATGCCGAACCCTCCAGCTATGGAGAACACAGCATGGGACATGCCAAACTCATGAGCTATCTCAATCGTCCACCCAAAGAAGATGTCAGTGATCATGCAAACCGGTTGGCGTAGTCCATTTCTTTCATGGACAAGACCGTGCATTAGGTTTCTGAAAGAAGGCTTGAGTGACAAGGAAGCTTGAAAGAGTTTGAGGATGAGATGGTAGGATAGGGAATTAGTGTTTTCGGCGTCACTGGGAAGACCGTGGTCAGAGCTCTTGAAAGGGATTTCGAGGAGGCGAATGGTGGTGTTCGGAGGGAGGGAGGAGCTGAGCTTCTTGATGTTGAGTGGGTATATTTGACGGTAATAAGATGGGAGAACAAGTTAATTGGGTGCCATGGAAATCCAATTTTATGTCCAGATATTTGGAAAAAAAAAAAAAATTAAAAAAAAAGGAAAAATAATGATGGGTTTATTTATGGAAATTCTTGTTCTTAGGCTCAGCATTCACTCTCAGACTCGTATAATGTTGTTAATTTCTTGATAATACGGATTAAATATGTAGTTTTATTTTTAAAAATGTATAATTCTTTGTGCTTTGCATTGCTTGTTGCGGTTTAGATTTGGCAGAGAAACCTTGGAAGACTTCAGATGCTAGGCTAGTGCTTGAAGATGGTTCAATCTGGAAAGCAAAGTCGTTTGGTGCTTCAGGGACCCAAGTTGGTGAAGTTGTATTCAACACATCCTTGACCGGGTGAGACAACTTATGATTTGGTATCTGCCAGCAACTTATCTTAACATTTTAACTTTGATGTCGGGTTCTGCATATTCGTGGAACTTAGCTGCATATTCGTGAGACTTAGCTGCGAATGGTGGTGTTCAGAGGAAGGGAGGAGCTGAGCTTCTTGATGTTTAGTGGGGTGTTGATTAGGGTTATGGTGCAACCTTTTCTGTGCTCTAGTTGTTGGGCCAAAGCTAGGAATGGAATTATATGGCCTTGTGCCATGAATGGGAACATAACTATGTGTTCCTTGATTTCTGCCATTGCTATTGAAAATTGAACGAAAAATATAGATGGATATTGTGTTGCTTACTATTCCTTACCAGAACCTGTGATATATATATACCAGAACCTGTGATATATATATATATATGTGTGTGTGTGTGTGTGTTCTATATTGTGTTGCTTACTATTCCTTACCAGAACCTGTGATAAATATATATATATATATATGTGTGTGTGTGTGTGTGTGTGTGTTCTATATTGTGTTGCTTACTATTCCTTACCAGAACCTGTGATAAATATATATATATATATATATATATATATATATGTGTGTGTGTGTGTGTGTGTGTGTGTGTGTCAAGAGAAAGGAGATTATTAAAGGGTTCATTTGGGATTAATTAGCATGCATGCACCGTCCTGGATTGGGAGCCACTCTGGATTTTTATGTCTGTTGCATGCAGACCGAGAGATTCAGACCATTCAATTTTAATCATACAACTCCTATTAGCCCATTTGACTTGCCCACTTCACAAAAATCCAAAAACTTGAATGGTCCAGATCTCTTTCTCTCTTTTTGAATGGTCCAAATCTCTAGGTCCATGATTTTCAAACATAAAAATCCAGAGAGAATCTCATTCCCTCTATCCTAGCAACTTGAGACCTGCCAACCCTGCCGGCAACAGTTGATATATCTTGGCAGCAAAGAATAAAGAGAATGAGAGAGATGGTGGGGGGCTAGGGTGGCTTTGTGGGCTAGCCCAGCCGAACTTCTCTCCACTTGTTCAAACCTTATATGCTTAATTCTTCTTATCTTTGCTTTTTTATTTCTCTCTTGATGCACCTAACTTTTTGTTTAACATGCCTTAATGGTCAGGTAACAACTGCAAGAGAAATTTATATGAGCAGCAAACATGGTACCAAATATTGTCTAAATCCTTTCCCATTGGCCAATATCAACATTAACTTTTAATGAATCCGAATGCAAAGACAAAAATGATCTAGAGAAACTGTGCAACCAAACTGAACTAAGTATATGTGAACTCATTGAAGCAATTTGTCATGGGAAGGTGAAACATGGGTGGCCTTTGGGAGCTGAACCTGAACAGTTTCACAATGCTAAGTTCTTGGGAGAAGAGGTCGGCGTGTGTGTGGAGGCGGCGAGAGGGCGGAGCTGCATCTGCATGGTTAAAATAAAGAATGCTTGTCTTGTGAGGTTAGGGACATGATCAGAAATGCCATAAAAGATGAGGGGTAATAAAAGAATATTCACCTATTGTCCGTTGATTACGCCTTTCGACATGTTCTTAAGCCTTGACTCACCCTCCGTGGACAAACCTTGCGGAGGAACCTTATCTCAAACTTAAAGCTGCCAATCTATTGAAGAAATCAATGAAAATCAAGAGAGGAAAGTGATGAATTAGATAGACTTGTATGTTTGTAGCTTTGTTCCAAAGTTGATGATATGAACGAATGATAATATTTTGTTACATTCAGAAACCTTAATGAACAAATGTCTAAATTATAAACTAGGATAAAGATTTGGGCCAATTCTAAAGTTAAAAATGGATATTGTTATCTACACACTCATTTTTACCTCTCACACACGTTTGTTAATTTTTTGTCATAGATCTTCTTCATTTTTATTTTTTTGACCAAACAATATTATCTATACTAAGAGGGTGGGAGAGTAGCTAAGCCTCACAATGGGCTTGTAATAATAAAATTCAAATTTATATTTGACGAGAATTGAACTTAAGATTTTTCACTTATAAATGAAGTAGAATATCATAAAACTGTAGTATTAATACTCTTCAATTTATTTAGTCCAAAGCAAAAAAAATTAAAACATTTTTATGAATACCCACAAAAAGGGGACAACGTATCTCTCTCTCTCTCTCTCTCTCTCTCTCTCTCTCTCTCTCTCAGTTAGCAAAGCCAAATAATCCACTGCCGCAACAGAGAGAGGAGAATGGCCACGGCAGCTATGGAATTAGCTCTTAGAAATCCGTCGACTTTATTCAATCCCAAGTCTCCAAAACCTTCAAAGCTTCGCGCTTTCACTCTCAGATGCTCCTCCGCCACCTCAACCGCCGTCCCAGGTGCTGCTCTGCCGCTACCTCTTGTTTCAATTGTTTTTCTTTTAGTATTCCAACTTTCCCGTTACGTTAATGCGCATGAATATTCAAAAGGTTTGTTTTTTATTAGAAAAAAAAAAAGAGTGTGTATATTTGACGGTAATAAGATGGGAGAACAAGTTAATTGGGTGCCATGGAAATCCAATTTTATGTCCAGATATTTGAAAAAAAAAAAAAATTAAAAAAAAAAAAGGAAAAATAATGATGGGTTTATTTATGGAAATTCTTGTTCTTAGGCTCAGCATTCACTCTCAGACACGTATAATGTTGTTAATTTCTTGATAATACAGATTAAATATGTAGTTTTATTATTAAAAATGTATAATTCTTTGTGTTCTGCATTGCTTGTGGGGGTTTAGATTTGGCAGAGAAACCTTGGAAGACTTCAGATGCTAGGCTAGTGCTTGAAGATGGTTCAATCTGGAAAGCAAAGTCGTTTGGTGCTTCAGGGACCCAAGTTGGTGAAGTTGTATTCAACACATCCTTGACCGGGTGAGACAACTTATGATTTGGTATCTGCCAGCAACTTATCTTAACATTTTAACTTTGATGTCGGGTTCTGCATATTCGTGGAACTTAGCTGCATATTCGTGGGACTTAGCTGCATGTCTTAACATTGTAATGTTTTGTAGGAATAACCTTTTGAGCTTGGTAGTATAATAACCAGAGTACTAGGTGATTATTTGTTAGCCTTCTCAGACTGTCTTCAACCTGAGCGATTATGTGAAGTTCATAAAGCTCCTATGTTTCTTTCTCCCATTCCGTAGTGATGATCACACTTTGGTTAACGTAATTTTGGTACTTGTATTATTGAACTAGTTACCTCGTCTTTGGTTGGGCATCAATGTCCAAGAATTGATAAGTTCAGCATGAGTATTATATGGAGTCTGATACACATGCATTGTACATGTTTACGCAGGTACCAAGAAATTATTACAGATCCTAGTTATGCTGGCCAATTTGTCCTGATGACAAACCCACATATTGGAAACACTGGTGTAAATTTTGGTAGGTGGAGTTTTCTTTCTCTACTTTTGAAATTTATGCTGTCTTGGATATGCTGAATTACGAAATTGGTGTTGTCCTTATCAGATGATGAAGAATCAAGGAAATGCTTCCTTGCCGGTTTAGTGATCCGAAGTTTAAGTATCAGGTGTGCTTCCTTGCTGTAGGAATATTAATATCAGCTGCTTCCGTGATTGAGCTGTGCTCAGTTTTGACAATAAACTAAACTGTGTGTCTTTAAAAATTTGCAGTACGTCAAATTGGAGATGTGCAGAAACAATTGGTGATTATTTAGCAGAAAGAAACATCATGGGAATTTGTAAGTTAGACCCGGTCATCAATATTTAAGGCACTAATATTTTGAAGAATTTTGTTAGTTGGTGTGCTAAGCTGTATGTGTGTAAATCTCACTCTTTGTGTCCCATGCTGATTGATTATGCAACAGATGATGTTGACACACGTGCTATCACCCGAAGACTAAGGCAAGATGGAAGCCTTATTGGTGTTTTGAGCACAGAGCAGACAAAATCAGACGAAGAACTATTGGAAATGTCTCGTTCGTGGGACATTGTTGGTAAGGATTAAATCAAGCTAGTTGAATAAGTGAAAGGATTTAACAGAAGAAAAACAACGTCGAAGGATTAAAGTTCCAAGATTTATTGTTTTAATTTTGCAGGGGTGGATCTAATAAGTGGTGTGTCTTGTAAGGCCCCTCATGAATGGGTTGATAAAACACATTCAGAGTGGGCATTTAACTCCAGCAAAAGAGATGGAGATGCATTTCACGTAAGTCAGCATTGAGTCAAATTTGAATTCCTTCCGGAATGTTTGGTATCATTTTCGTTTTTTGTTTTTAAATTAAAGAGAGGGAAAAAGGAGAGGAGAATGAGAACAGAGATGAAGGGAAAATATGTAGGATGGTTTTGGAAGTAAATGCTTTTTAGTTCTAATTGTATCCTATTATTCTTACTCTCTTCGTCACCACTCACCACTCACCACTCACCTCTCATATCTTGTTTCTCTCCTCCTCCATCCCTTTATCTCTTTAACTAGAAAACAAAAGGGAAACACATTTGCTAACGGACCAGTATTGCTCCGATGTTGGTACTTTGGTCTTAGTTGACCTTTTTTCTTATTCCTTTCGGTATGAATTGAAGGTTGTTGCATATGATTTTGGAATCAAGCATAATATACTCAGGCGCTTGGCTTCGTATGGTTGTAAAATCACTGTTGTGCCTTCAACATGGCCAGCTTCAGAGACTCTGAAAATGAGACCAGATGGGGTCCTTTTCAGCAATGGCCCCGGAGACCCATCTGCTGTTCCTTATGCTGTTGAAACAGTCAAGGAAATTCTTGGGAAGGTTCCCGTTTTTGGAATTTGCATGGGCCATCAGTTGCTTGGCCTGGCATTAGGCGGTAAAACTTTCAAAATGAAGTTTGGCCACCATGGAGGAAATCATCCAGTCCGTAATCTTCGTACTGGAGATGTTGAGATAAGCGCTCAGGTATCTCAATCATATAAATTTTATGATGTTCGAAATTTTTGAACTGTCATCCTGAAGTAAACATGTCAAAGTGATGGACATCTGTGAACCTCATTAATTTTGTCACAGAATCACAACTATGCAGTTGAGGCTGCATCACTTCCCAAGGGTGTAGAAGTAACTCATGTTAATCTCAATGATGGAAGTTGTGCTGGTCTTGCCTATCCTGCACGAAACATCATGTCTATTCAGTACCACCCTGAAGCATCCCCGGGACCTCATGATTCAGACTACGGTAATGTGAATTGTGTTTCTACATACTAATAAGTAAACATTAAATTTAGTAGTATTTTATGTGGTAGGTGCTTGCACCAACTAGAGACATGCACTATTAACAGGAAATCTAGGAATTTCATCATCTACTGAAAGGTGAAACTAGAGCTCATAGCAATGGCGGCTTTTCTTTATCCTGTTGCTTCTTTCTAGCTACTTTCTATCACAATTACGATACCATTTCTTTATAAAGTTACATATTGTGTTAACGTTACGTTACAAAAAAAGTTCAAGGGAATTTTTTTTCTTTTGCTGCAGTTTTTAGCGAATTCATAGAGCTGATGAAGAAAGTAAAAGTAAATGCATGAAGGTATCTGCACTGAGCTTCAGTTGATGGACGGCATGCCCTGAGGGGGCGAGGGTTCGAATTGTCATAAACAAATCCAGCCTCTGCTCGTATCTATGGGATTAACATTTACGGTTGCAAAAACCTTGTTAGGAGTTCCACCCCGTCTTTTCTAGTCATGATGCTGTTAGCGACCGAAATTTTGAGATGAATATTTGCCACGCTCGAAACTTTGCTCTAATTGATTCGTTTGTTCTTGTTTTGTTTGCTTTACTTGGTTCAATAGAATGGTTATTCTACAATATCAGTTACATTGTTTGCTTCAGAATCCATGAGATCAGTGGTTGCATAATTTAATGGTGATGATACTTTTTTGCATTTGGTGAATTGTCTCATTTATAAGCAGGTACTGGTTCAGGGGGAAGGAGTTGGGTCATACCGCCTGACCAGTTGATTGGTCCGACCATCTAAATTCTAATGGACTGATGCCACATAACTAGTAATTTGCCATGTAGACCTTCACTGATAACCATATTAACACAATACCAACAACTATATAATTGAAAGTATGAATTGTCTTGGACGATATATGTCGAGCGGAAGGGAGAATGTCGGCTTGAGTAACGCAAATATTGGTGAGAATCAAACCCCAAAAACCGAAGGGGTCCCCCGCAAGGTTCGTCTACGGAGGGTGAGTTAAGGGCCTAAGATCAGGCCGAAAGGCGTAATCGACAGACAACAGGTCAATATTAAAGGAGGCATAGTGAATAACAAACCAATCTTTATGTCAGCCTCTACTTTAAACATCAAAGGTACATACTTCCTCATGTTGAACAATTAACCCATAAAAAATAAATTAAAAAACCTAAAAGAAGGCAATAATTGATTGATAAAAAACTAAGAAAAAAATTTAAAGAGAAAGGATCAATTTACTGAACCTGCAGACTTGTATCTGCAAAGAACCTTACACCTTAAAACCCTATCCTGAACATAAAACCCCGGCATTACCATAATCTTAACCCGGCTCGGACCGTGCGATCTCTGCCTGTCCATGAACATGTCTTCCATGTAGTGTGGATCAAAGCTCCTATTCTCCTCCACCCTCAGAATTCCGAGAGGCGGATTGAACGAAAATGCAAGCAAATGAAGCAACCATATGCACTTGGTAGCAACAAAGAATGCTTGAAGAACCTGCTCCGGCCACGGCCTTGTCCAATTTAGTGTTGTAATGATGCAACTCATCTTCTGATCACAAAACTTACTGAATTCTTCGCAGTAATACTTCGTTCCCTTTCTTAATACTTCATTCCAGCTCAAGTTTCTGAGGGCAACGAAGGAAGAGAACTGCGCTTGGCGTGCTTGGTGAGGGTCTAAAATCTTTGGCGAGCCATTTTTCTGAAACATACAGTTCTCGAAGTCTTGGTAGAGTGACTGGTTGATGATGGCTTCCAAATGGTACAACACTGTCTTGGAGTACTTAGAACTCAATGACAATTTGAACGGCTCGAGAAGCATGTTCAAATTGTCCACCAGGGTGTTATCCGTTACCTCGATCTGCGCTACAAGGATCTTGCAGAACTGTCTTACAGACAGTCGTGATTCCGATACTATCTGTAAGAAACCTTCCACCATTACTTCCTCGCTGACCGGCATTAGGTTTTCTGCGTTCCCGTCGTTGGATTTGCCACTCTTCGGAAAGTTCCCAAGCTTTTCAGGGATTTGGATCTTGGTATGTGTTGCTTGTCTCAAAGCTCTCTTCAGCTCTTCACAGTAAGTTTCCAAGTAGTCCATCTTCTGTTTCAGCTCCCCGAGCGAAGATCTCATCCCCGAAACCTCCATTAACGCGGCGTCTCTATGCTCATTCGCTTCTATGAGCTCTTTCCTCAACGTCTCAATCGACATTATCCCCAATTCCCTATAAACCTGAGAAACTTCCTCTGATTCTGTTCGGTTTGGAGAGCTTTCGTTCTTGTGCTTCTTCCTTAACTTCGGAAACAACCACGAAATCACTCCCCGGCTTTTTGGCTGCGATTGAACAGACGAATGTGATTCTGTCAACGGCACAACAATGTTAGAATTCCTGCAGTTCCTCATCCCAATCTCCGAATCGCTTGTTATGGTCGCTGGCTTGCATCGATTACATGATGAAACCGAGTTGAAATCCCCCAAACTATTTCGCCTTCTCGACCTGAAGTATTCATTGGCGGGTGATGTTTGAAGCACAGTGATGTTGTTTGCATATGAAGAGCTTGTAACAGATTTGTGATCCTCAGCTGGACAAGCATGGGACTCTAAGTTGGCGAAATCGGAAGGGAACCCTTTTCTTGAAGATGAGTTTTCCTTGTAATTTGATGCAACTGTTTCATCCCCATTTCCTTCTAGCCCACTGTACTCGTCCCAACTCTCGGATAGCGTTCGATTCATCGTCGGAATTTGTTGAAATCCAGGCAATGGTTCATCTGCGTAACTCTGTAAAATGTCTCCAAACTTAGTGAACTCTTCAGCATTAGAAACCACAAAATACAATCCTTATTAATTTTTTTTTTTTTTAAATACGAAAATCTAAACTACTCTAATATATGATGGGACGAATTCAAACTTTTTAAGGACTTAGCCAACAGGCCTAATTTAAGTATCCATAAAATACAGCATTTGAGTATTAGATTTAGGTTGCGAAGAGTTTGTGATTTTCACGCTCCAATTTTCTCCTTCTGTCGTCCCTTTTTTGTGTTCTGAATTTTCTTTTGATATATCCAATCCAAAAGCTAGAACAATGTATTGGGCCGAAAATAAGATTGCAAAAAATCACCACCTTTCATTTTACTGAAAATAATAACTTCTTGGTCTATCATGTGGGAACTTGATGAAGGAAAAACACATCATTGAATCATTGAAAGATTACAACAACAAAGTCTTACCCTATTAAGTGGCGTCGGCTGTATAAATCATAAAATGCTATTGTATTTGTTTTTGCACCAAATATTCCGTTAGCTCTAAATACACCATTATAAAAAAAAATTATAGTCATAAAAAATGTTCCCCTTCACTCATTAGTTCTATAAAAATGTTTAAAACTACATTATTAGAAATAATTATATATTAGTTCTTGATTCAAGTGGTCCATAATATAATTGGGAACTAAAACTACATTATACACCAAAAATGTTCATTAGAAAACCAAGAACAAAAATTTCTCACGATGACAAAGAAAACAAAGCAAATTCCAGGTTAGATAATGAAAACGAAAAATGGCGAAAAAAAACTTCTACTGCGAAATTTTTTAACCGAATAGTGGCACGCTCGCAATCACAAAAAATCACCCTCATAAATTAAAACCATATTATAAACCAAAAATATTAGTTAAAAGAAAAGGACAAATTGCTCACAACAAGTAAGTTAAACAGAACAAATTCAAGAAACCAGAGGATGAGAAATACAGAATGTCGAAAATTTCGACTCACCGGAGTGAAAACAGGGTAGTCTTGGGCAGATAACTGAGAGGCAGGGCGGGAGGCCGGGGAAGAAGAAGGAAACCTGAGATTTGCAGGGCTGCTTCCTTGAACCAGAGCAGCATGGAGAGCTCTCAGCTCCACTGCTTTGGCAATGGCGGCTTGGATTTCCTGCCTGCTGACATCATTTTTGACATGGGAATTATTCCCTTGGGGTTGAAAATTGTTACTATTTGTAGTAAAAGAAGCCATGAAAAACCAGAGAGAAAAACAGAGGAGGGCAGAGGAGGAGTGGGGTGAGATTGTTCAGGGAGAGAAACGAACAAAGAGAATGGAGGAGTGGGAATCTAATGGTTGGATTTGATGTGAAGAGATGAAGATCATATCTACAGTGGAATCTTGGAAAACCAGAAGTTAGAGAGAGAGAGAGAGAGAGAGAGGGATACCCTAAGGCCAATGAGCTTTTCTCTTGGTTCTTGGTGGATTTTGATAGAATGTGAGCATGTGAAGCACAGAGAGAGAGAGAGAGGGTAATTCTTACTCACCGAAGCAGCTTCATTGTAAAGTAAAATTATCAAAATGCCCTTATAGCCATAGTTTCCTACAATAACCATGCAACCAAAACATGAGGTGTTGGTACTACTGTGAACATGATTGCTTGGTACTATGGGAAGAAATTCTCCACTCTCTATGTTCCACTCAATTGTTTGTACTTTCAAGAAGTGATGATGCCCACTTTAATTGTGAAATACTCTTTATGTTATCATGGCAATTGATGATATAAGTGAGTTGGTCCTTTTAAGTTCATGTGCATGTGATTGTACATGCTGCTTCTTCTTTCAATAGGGTAAAACAAAAATGAAAAGAATGTGATTAAATTGACGATGATAAGAGCTACAAAACTCACGATAATAATTTTTGTCTAGTTAAAGCTAAAATTCAAGAAGATGAGCATATGAAAGAAGGCTCATGAAACTGTAGTTTTTTTTACTTAGTAATACCTTCTACTCTCCAAATAGTTTGGAAATCATTTGGAAGTATATTATCCTTTATGTTTGCATTTGAGGAAATATAAATCCTAGTACAAAGATTTTAATTTTAGTGGCAGAGCATTTCTTCATGGATTTATTGTCAGAGTATGAATTAGTGGTAAAGTACTTATCTTTGCACTTGCAATCAGAACGAGTATAAATGATAGAGTGTTTATCTCTGCATTTACAATTAAAATGACAACTAAATAAAGTACTTATCTTTGCACTTACGATCATAGATCGATTCTCATGCTCTCATTTCCACCATCAAGCTTTAATTTCCATCATCTAGCTTTAGACAATACATTTTTAGAAAAAAAGTTTGAAGAAAAAGTAAATAAATAAGGGTCTTATGTGTAAGTGAATGAGGAAAGGGTAGTTTGGTCCATAAATAAAAAATTTCTGAGCTGTCCAAGGGCCGAAAGGGGAGTTGGGGACTGGGGACAGAAATATCGAAAACCTTCCAAACACTCGTTGTCATGCCGTTCTGTAATTAGTGAATCTTGTAAAGTAGTGCTACAGCGGGGACCAAACGGGCCATTACCCTCTCCCAGTATATTTACCAAATTACCCATGCTTAGATTTTATGTTTGGAGTCATGGGAATGAAAGAAGCAGGGGTAGTAAATGAAATAATGACTTTATTGGAAGGCCCTTTGTTTATTTTGGAAAAGGAATTCCATGTAGGATTAAGGAAATATTTAAAGTTTGTGTCGTTGTTTGACCCTTACAAAGTAGTTTGAGTGAGTATAATACTTATATACAAGAATTAGACAACCTGAGTTTGATACTTACAACACTACTGCTACATTAGTGTGAGTTCAAGATATTAATATTACACTGATAAGTTTAATATATCACACTCAAATTCTTTAGGCCACTATTAAAGTATGATTCCTTTACAAATTAAATATATTAGTATCACACTCAGTTTTTCCGATCTTCTTCTTTTCAATAACTTTGTTAAGAAGAAATGACTAAGGATGTTAACTTTATGATCGATCACCAACTTCCCACCCAAAAGCTAGAGTGGTTTGTCAACCTCCACATGCAGAAAAGTGTTTATTTTATTTTTTTAATCAACTTCATTTCACGGATTATGCTTAAATTAATCACAAAGTCATCTTTTTGAAAAAAATAAAATAAAATAGATTTGAAATTTTGCATATTCTGTCCTCAATGAAACAAATTTGAACTTATTAGTTTCTTGTTTAGAATGAGTTAAAGTTGGCTTAGTTTATGCCAAATTTACTATGTCTTAATGTTCACTTGATTATGCCTTATATTTAGTGACTTTTTCGGTGCAACTGTGTACACCACTATGTGATATTGACACACGGCCGTTTTCTTATTGATTTTAGCTATACACTTTGAGTTTGATACACCTTTGATAGAAAACACGAAAATCCTAACTTAATTCTATTTAATGACATCTTAAATTGTTATAGAAGCAAATGGTCAAATAAAATATATATATATATATATATATATATATATATTTAAGCTCATCTTTCTTGAAGGAGATGAAGGAAAGTCATACCACGTTAGGGTTTCCCATTGCTTGCTACTCACTACACTGTCTGCCTATCATGTTGGTTCAACATAATTAAGTTCTATACTTTACAATAATCTTGATATTTGCAATAAAAATTGGTGATTATCTTACATAATTAATCATACCGTGGATGGATGGGCATTGCATACATCATGTGTGTTCAAATGGGCTGAGAGTTAAATAAATAGAGATTATATTCATACATCACAAATTATTTCTCCTACATCTTTTTAATTTTTTAATATTTTCTACACACCACTAACATTTGATAAATTAATATTAAAAAATTAAAAGGATGTAAAAAAAGTAATTTGAGGTGTGAATATAATTTCCCTAAATAAAAACGAGGGTGTATGTGACAGCCCGTTTCGAAACTTTTAAAACGTACGCGTGAAAAGACGATTTTGCCCCTAGAGCGATTTCTTTACGTTTTGTGGTTATTTTTGGTTGGTTGTTGGCTGATGGTGGACCACACATTCCCCCACACACACACACACTCACCCTTTCCCTTTCCCGTGCCATTCCCCTTCCCATTTTCCATCCAAACGTACGGACACACACCCAAAACCCATCAAATCTTCACAGATCGAAGAAACAAAGTACATATCCATGCTCGTGAGGTTCATTGGAGTCTAACCATACCCATTTCAGGTAAGGATACCTTCGTTTTCACGTTGAACTCGGGATACCCGATTTTGGGTACTGTTCATGCACACGTAATTTCTTATGTTTTTGGGAATTTTAAGCTTGTAGGAAGCTTAGTGAGGTCCTTAGGAGGCTTGGGGTGGTTCGTTTGAAGGTTTTGGACGTCGGGATCACGAGTTTCGAGGTTGGCCGGAGTTGGGGGTATTTTCCAGGTGAGATTTCGTGGATTTTGGCACTTGAAAGTGGTATGATCTTGTTCCTTTCGTTGTAAGCTTCATTTTGGTACCAATTTTGTGAAATTTGGTTGAAAAACGAAGAAGATATCACGATTTGAAAATTTCCCGATTTTCCAGCGCCGGCGACGGCGTCGGAGCCTCGCCGGAAAAGACGACGGAATATTCCGTCAAAACTGACGGAATATTCCTAACACCGTTGACAGAAACCGTTAGAGATAACGGAATATTCCTGACGGCGTCAACTGACGCCGTCAGCGTGCCAGGCACGTGCCTGCGCGTGGCCGGCGCGTGTGCCCGTGCCTTGGCCGGCGCGTGGGGGCGCATGCGACGGTGAAAAATTATTTTAAAAATATGGGGTTGATCCTGATGTTGAGTAGATCACGTTGGTGTATTCATACACCCTATTTGAGCATTGTATGAGAAGTTATTTCTTAAATTTGGTTATGTGCTTTAAAATTAACGTTTTTATAGTTGTTTCGCATATAGGTGAATCCTATCCCTAGGACGAGCGTGGTCACTCGAGGCAGGGGGGCTACGACCCTTCCACTTACCAGTGAGTGGGCTTTTGGTTTTCCGTATATACCTATATACTTATATTTTACCCAGAAAGTGATTTAAACGTTTATTAGTTATATGCCATATATTATATTGCCATTTGTTATGCATGGTTAGTTGCATTTATATATGTGTATGTATTGGTGCTGCGGACGCACAGGTAAGTGCCAGGTAAGTGTAATTCATGTTTACATTCAGTAGTGATTTGAGATGCATAGAGAGCTCATAACCTGCACCCCCGGTGTTAGTGCTCCCGCCCAGAGTTGGGCACAGTCCTTCACGTGATGTTCACCTCCCGCACCACACGCTCAGCTTGGATCCAAGTTAGGTGCACAGTCCTGTCGTACAGACCACTTTAGGTGGTTCCGACTCGTAGGTGACCCGCGATTATTCGCCCAGCTTTCACGTGATCGTAGCACTTGAGCGTATATATATGTTACACCCAGGCCTGTCGTACAGACCGCTTAGGTGGTTCCGACTTATGTGCAGGTCTAGTTAGTGAGATTGAGATTTGAGCTTTAGATTCAGCCGTACAGGTCACGTTAGGTGACTCCGGCTGACAGTTTATATGATATTGATGTGATATTACCTGAGCACTTGCATTTCATTTTGAGGTTTTGGCATAGCATATTCTTGAGCATTGGTATATATATCTATATATCTATTTTCTGGGAAGTATACAGGTTTTACGGCGAGGGGTTAGAACTTATTTATTAAATGGTTTTCGAAAAGCTTTGTTTTTGCCCACTCACGCTTTTGTTTTGCACCCCTCCAAGTTCTAGTTGGCTAGCACGTTTGGTGGTTTCCCTGAGGATTTTCCCGGCATATCTGACAGACGATCACCAGCGTAGGGCCACCTTCGGGTGTACTTTTGTTGCGTCATTTTCTCCCGGACTGCTTTAGGCTTTATGCTCTGAACTTAGCGTCACACTTACGCTTGCACTTGTTGTTATTACTTTATGTAAGACTAGTTTTTATTTATTCGTATTACTATTTCCATTATTATTTTATTAGCTTCCGCACTGTGCACATGGTTACGTCACTTCCACGTGACGGCTAGCATGCCCTGATCTAGATCGGGGTGTGTCAGTGTATTTGAATGATAATATGCAATCAGTTCTTACTTTTATAGTTTTCAAGTTAATAGGCCAATAATTAAAAATAATGGTTGACAAGATGGGTGTAATATATTATAATATGGATAGATAAATACATCTGTATGAGCCTTTCTCTATCATTTAACTTATTTAATTTATAATTAAGTATTTAAACAAAATTAATACAAAAACAACTAAATTTTATCCTAATAAGTGGGGTCAGCTGTATAAATCATAAAACGTCATTATGCTCGGCTTTGCGCCAAGTCTTCCGTTAGCTTCAAGATTACATATATTTTATTATAGTCTCTTTCAAAGTCTTCATAGGTTTTGCTTTACCTTTTTTATTTTGAGTCTCCATCTCATAGTCGCATCTTCTAATTGTTGCATTCATTTAGTTATATTTTTCATCTAACAAAGTGTTTTTTTGTACAAAGTTTATATAACCAAACAGTTTTGAATATGAAAAGAAAAAAAGTTTCGAATATGGACGATTTTTGGTAGGGGTGAACATTTAAGGACTTCAAATACAGACGATTTCAAATTGCTAAAATGCATTGTGCAAAAAATAATGACATTCTTTTTCTTAAAATAAGGACATCCTTCTTCTTGTTTAAAAATAAGGACATAGATAATAATCATAATACAGAAAATAATATTGCAGGCAGATAACCCTAAACCCTAACTTGATGGTAATTTAGTTTTTCCAGTGAAAATACCAACCACAAATATCAAAACAACTTCTTCTGCTCTATCACTTTGTGCGTGGTTTGTGCACTGTGTCCTTTATATACATATACATAATTGTATATACACACAGTCACACACATATACATATAAGTTCAAAAATATATTGTGCCATTTTAAAGTACATATTCTTTTTACAAAGCTGAGTTCAAAGCAAGAAGCAGAAAGAGATACTGTACTAATATTCTTGCTGGACTTCTTCGGATGATGCTTAATTTTGTCATGTTTTGATTGTTTGATCATAGTAAAAGTGGATTGATCATAGTAAAAGTGGATTCGCGAGGGTTTTATTTTATCACCCACTCCTCATTACCAAAACTAGGGTTTTTACTTTTTTTTATTTTATAGCATTTCATGTCGCTGTTGTTACCCGTGTCTTTGTTCTTTGTGGGGATCCACGTTGTGTCTGTTCTTTTGCAGTTCTTCTTAAACAAATTGATTAGGGTTACAATTAGGGTTAGGTACTTGTTTTGTTTCCTTCTTCTCTTCTTAATTAGTAAATAATACAGATTCTTTGTTTCTTCTTTGTTTGTGCAGCTGTCTTCATGCCATATAGAGTGGATTTTGATCCGAAAATGTGGGATCATATTGCCTTGTCGATATCGTTCATTGCTATCGTACAAGTTGAGGAACTACCAATTAGCTTCATTGAAATAATACTACTGTAGTCTGTAGGCCCTAATTAGAATTATGGATGTAGCAAAATGGGTTATTTTATTATGGCTAACTAGCCAAGGTCTTCCATAGTAGACTAGAAAAAATGAATTTCATATCAATATATTGAACTCATATAGAAATCACACTCCTACAGTATGCGAGAAAATTTGAGTGTGATATATATATATATATATATATATATATATATATATATATATTGTGAAGTGTGATATACTATAGAACTCATGAGAGTTCAATATATTAAACTCATAATTGTGATATATAAAACTCATGAATTTGATATCAATATATTGAAATAACACTTGTGTAGTAATAGTATTATAGTTATCAAACTCAGATTGCATAAGTCTCATATATAGTCATATAGGTATCATATTCACTTAAACTATTGTGGAATGCCTAAGCATAGTAGTTTGAGTACCATTTTTTTCAAATTCCAAATGTTGAAATTGTTAAAATAAAATTCACTTGGGTTATTTAATTGTTTTTGACTTATTAAAGACTAGCTAGACGAGGGGAGCCCTTGTGGTTTCATTTGGGTCATATGCCTAATGCATGATGAAATATATATGGTTAGGACAGTGTTATCCACATATTTATTTATTTTTCTTACACATTCTTGTTAATTTTGGTTATTGATCTATTTCAATTCATTCCATCCAATGACTGAAAATTGAGAATGGTGTGTGAGAAGTAAAAATAGATGTACGAATAACATTACCTAAAGTTATACGGGTTTGTCTCCAATCAGCAAGAATTCAACTATTTATCAATTGGATTGGCAAATTGATAAAAAAAAAAAATAGTAATTTTTTAATTCAATCATGACCGTCTATTTTCTGTGCTGATATATCACATATTTACGCCCACAATGAAAGACTCACGAGCTAGTGTTGGATTAGTTAAGCTAGCTTGTCAATGTCATTAGTCATACCATTCTTGTCAATATCGTTAGTCATACCAATCTTAATCTTGACCCACGAAAAGGATACTCCGGTCTACACTCTTCCGCACAACTTCTTCAGATTCAGAGCTATACCAACTTTCAGCTCTTTTCTATAGAGTTGGTTAATCTGGTAGATTAGGGCAGCTTTTTTGGGAAGAGGATCCTCTTCTTCAGAATGGGGATCCTTCCAGCCTATCCGAACCGTTCAATTTAATCCAACGATTAAAATTATTATAACTTTTAAAGGATCTTTATGTTTGAAGCTATTTGATTAAATTTGACTGGCCCAGATAAGCTGATCAGGAGGATCCCCATCCTGAGCTCATGAGAGAATCCTCTTTCACTTTTTAGCTTCTACAACAAAATATCCAATTTTGTTGCCCTTCTTTTATGTTGAGTCTCATTTGCCAGTTTTGTTGAACGGTATGATAGTATTTTGCTTCAACATGTAAGACCTAAAGTTGTGTTTCATTATTTGAGTTTAGTTAAGTTGACCACAATAAAGCGTTCCCTATATATTTTCTAAGTTTAAATTCTTCTTCTCGTAATTTAGATGAATTTAGTGTAGAATATTTCTCGTTATTTAAAATAATAACCCTACAGAATGAACAGGAAAATGGGCACTGGAGTTGGAGAACGACGTTGTGGTATTTGCTAAAGAACTTTTTTTCGGATGGTGAAGTAGAGAGGTTGCTTCTGAAACGACAATGACGGTTGTTTAGGGCTATGGCGTTTGAGCATTTACGTTGTGTATCTTGACATTGTGTAAAAAGATGAAGTACCCTCGAGATTAGTAGAAGTACTGAGGATCTGTAAGAGAGATCAAGCTCATGATAGCCAAGAAAAAAAATGAAATCTAATTTGAAACTCAGCAAATTCAACCCCCTCACGTGAAACCACACATTTTCGCGAGCCACGTGTGTAGGAAATTTTTTGTCAAGATACTGAAACTAATGCCAATCTTTTTGAAAGCTCATCAAATTATAATTTGTTCTCATCAAATCATAATTTGTTAGAACTAACACCTCTTTTTGAATGCTTAGCTGAATCTAGCACCAATTTTTCGAAAGCCTAATTAGAACAAACACTTCTTGCTTGACCAACAAATCATATTCTTGAAACTAATATCTCTTTTCGAAAGCCCATAACGTTTTTTTTTTTTTTTTACTTTTTCGAAAGTCCTATAAATAAATCTCTTGACAATTGTTGACAATCTTCCCTTTTTGGTTTTGGGTGCATGAAGAAAAATTAACTTTGTACACTCACAGGGAAACGCTCACAGCAAAGTTCAACTAATAATCGAACTTTGCTTTGATATCAAATTGAAAATAAAATGTTTATGACTAATATATTTAATAATCTCACATACTCGATCAAATACTTTATTCTTGTACATAAAGAGTTTTTTTTTTTTTTTTTTTTAAAGATTACAAAGGAGCCTAATAGAAAATAAATCATATAAAACTTTTGTCCACAAGACATAAAACTTATACCAAATCAAATCAAATCAAATCTCTAATTTAATCATATCTCTAAAGTACTCTCCTTTATATTTTATAATCATTTATACAGTTGATCTGATTTAATTTGCAAAAGAAATAACAACCAATACAAATAAAATAAGTTAAATATCTCCTAATCCTACAGGAGAAGTAATTAATTAGGTGACTAATTAGTCATACCAATCTTAATCTTGACCCGTGATTAGACACTTGTCTTCAATCTTAAATATACCAACTTTCAGCCCTTTTCTATAAGGTTGGTTTGGTAGCTTTTTGGGTAACTTTTTGCTTCTAAATTGAAATGTCGATGTCCGACTGCACTGTATAAGCAGTAGCCACTCTTTATGTTGAACCTTTTTTACCCAACAAATACATTGGAGATAGAACCTTTTTATATTAATAGGAAAAAACCTAAAGTTGTGTTTTCAATTCAAAGAAGGAATCACTACTTCAATGCAATACAAAAAGCTAACTTGAAAAGTGTTGGAAGCTCAAACTATTCATATCTAGTTGCCTGTAATATGTTTTCTTATACCTTATAAGTATAGAGATAACTAGAGTTAAGTACGGATAACTAACTAATTTTTCGAGATGATTCTAAATTAGTTTCAATCTTTTAAAACATTTCAATTATCTAACATTTTTAAAAGTATACATCTGTTAGGTCACAGGCTTTAAAGTGATAACTTTACCAATGCTAAGCGATGATGTTTCTAGCATTAATTCTCTAAATCAACTCCTTTTAGCCAAGTTAAGTCATAATTTTGATTAGCTAAATTGCATCCATTCAAAGCTCCATAGATGACTTGAGAGTAAAAGCCCTCTTTATAATTGTTCACATCATCACTTAATGCTAGTGAAGCTAACATACGTCCACTTTTAAAAACGTTAGATAGTTATTAGGAATATTTTAAAAAGTTAGGACTAATTTAGAATCACCCAAAAGACTAGATAGTGATCCGTACTTAATACAAGTCTGCAAAAATGATAATGCTATAGTAATTAAGATTGAGGGCAATAATTGATTAGTCGATCTCGTTTAATTTGGAAAAAGGCTAAAACTATGATGATGTAACCATGAACAAGTAATTACACTCAAAATATATATTACACACGCAAATAACTTACACGAGTACTCCTAACCCGGCAATGTTCCGAGATGAAACTCAAATTGTGTCTCAATTAAGAACAACGATCATATATGAAGTTATCAATGATTCTCACGACTCACGATTCAATATATAGTTTTGTTTGACATCGTGATAGAGTACATTGCACAACAATTTCATCATTCTTCAGAAATCATCATTCTCTCTTTCTTACCCATGGCAGCAGTTCGCGCAAACTACCAAAAAATTGTGAGATTATGAGTGAAAGGACCAACGACGATGAAAGAGGAGAAGGGGGAGTCAGGTCATTGATAACTTGAAGATCTATTACTCCAAGTATTTTCCTCACCCTGCAATAGTGAATTGTGCTGATGATTAAGGCACCTCTTGATTCTTTTCAACTCATTACATTTCGAGTTTAAACTCTCATCCCATTTGAGTTCAAACCCTTTCCCTTATCAAGTTCAACCCTTCCCCTTCTTTGGGCATAATGTTTAAACTCACATGTTCCTTGAATCTTATCTCATTGGGCCCTTTTCACCTTTGCATAATTTTCCAGTCCAGCCCATGTCCAAAACACCCAAAACTTGACCCGCCATCTGACCCCAAAGTGAAAAACTTGACTCGCCAACTTGAAAAGTCGAAAAACACTGAAAATCCAGTTGCCGCTGTAAAGCCAAATCCTATTGGCTAGCGTCCAGACCACACGGATCGCTATCCGCTTCACTCCATGAAAATAATTTCAACCGTTGATAACAAGAACAAATCAACGATCTGTATTACCTCATCCAATATTTTCAAATTCCCCAAATATTTCAAACTCGCCTCTTCTTTTAGTCTTCCACTAAATAAATTAATCCGACCAAATCCTTCGAAATTCAAAAATTCATCGCATTTTCTCACTGATTTTCCCGAGAAACAAACAGCCCAAAACAGTCCAAATCCCTCCTAATCCTAAATCCTTCAATCGTCACAACTCCAATCCCAAATGGCTCGTACCAAGCAGACTGCTCGCAAGTCCACCGGAGGCAAGGCCCCACGGAAGCAGCTGGCCACCAAGGCTGCCCGGAAGTCGGCTCCGGCGACCGGAGGAGTGAAGAAGCCCCACCGCTTTAGGCCCGGGACCGTGGCGCTGAGGGAGATCAGGAAGTACCAGAAGAGCACTGAGCTTCTGATCCGCAAGCTTCCGTTCCAGAGGCTGGTGAGGGAGATCGCCCAGGACTTCAAGACCGATCTGAGGTTCCAGAGCAGTGCTGTCGCGGCGCTTCAGGAGGCGGCGGAGGCGTACTTGGTGGGTCTGTTCGAGGACACCAACCTCTGCGCCATTCATGCTAAGAGGGTCACGATCATGCCCAAGGACATCCAGCTCGCTCGTAGGATCAGAGGCGAGAGGGCTTAAGCAAAAAAAAATCCCAATTTCTTGGGTTTCTTTTCGATAACTTGTAGTCGATTCAGGGTTTTTATTTTAATCTCTGATTAGGGTTTTAAGAATTTGATTGTTACTCACAATCATGAATTAGCTGCTGGGCTTGAATTTGTATATCTTTTTGTGATTGAAATGAAACATTTGCAGTTGTTTAATTAAATTGTGTTTGTCTTAATCCCAATGTGGGCGGCAAAGAGTTGTGAGGACTCGTACACTCCTGTTTTATGCCGGACATGTACGGATCGTTCGATCCTCGAGGCAAACTGTATATCTACTTGTCTCCCAGTTTTTGTTGATGTTGCAAATATTGTTTTTCATTTGGGAGAGGAAGTTAGATGTACAGCTTGCATCGATGGTTCAATGATTTGTACACTTGTCCGATATGGTTCGGAGTGTACGAGTCACCACAGCTCTTTTCCCCTCACAACGACGTTCAATACTGGTTGATGACTCGAGTGGTTGATCTTTTGTTTGTCTTACCATTCGCCTTATTGGGTTATATAGGGGGAGGTTGGGATGAATTCTATTTAATTTGAGAGGACCGTCATTATGTTTAGATAAGACCAAACTTGTGCGTTTTGAATTTGTAAGGAAAAAGAGAAACCGTAAAATAAAATCCGAGGCCGTTTGGTTGGATATATGCGTTTTGAATTCATAAGGAAAAAAAGAAACTGTAAATCAAAATCCGAGGTTGTTATCATAAGGCCAATTCTGTGCGTTTTAAATTCATCAGAAAACAAGTAATTGAAAAATTAAAATCTATGACCATTATATTTCGATAAGACTGAATTTATGCGTTTTGAGTTCACATGGAAAAAGAGTAATTGAAACATTAAAATCCAAGGCCATTATGTTTAAATAAGGCCGAATTTATGTGTTTTGAGTTCTTAAGGAAAATGAGTAATTGAAAATTCAATTCCGAGACCATATGTTTTGATAATACAGAAAATGTGAAAGGAAAGAATAAATGAAAAATTAAAATATCAGGCTATTATGTTTCGAAAAGGACAAATCTATGTATTTGGGCGCAAAAGGAAAATGAGTAACTGAATGAACAAATTCGAGGCCGTTATGTTTCGATGAGACGAATCTGTGTGTTTTGAGTTCATAAGGAAAAATAGTAACTGAAATTAAAATATGGGGGCGGCTAGACATTCGTGAAAATAAGCAAAGGAAAGCATCCAAGTCTTGAAATCATTTACACACAAACTCAGAAAATTGGGATGACACTCCAAAGCCAAATGAACTCCATTCCGAGTGAAAGGGTCAAACACTTTGCGATTTGGCGCTTGAAAAAATTTTGCCCACAAAAACTGTAATATAACGAATATGAAGACACTCTTTGACAACGAGCAGTGTCGACTCTAAAGAGGAACTAACAAGGAACCAATGAGTGTCCATACCAATTTGAATTTTGTGCTCGACACCATTAACGAAACCACCAATAACAATGAAGTAGGCACACTAGAAGCCCATAATACATGAACACAAAATTAAAATAATCACTAAGGGATACTAATAACTTCATCAAGAAGGCACTTATAGACGGAAATACTAAAACAAAAAACAAAAATGCAACGATCGATGAAAAGAGGAAGGAGGAAGGCTGCCAAGGAGAAGTGGCAAGGGGCCGACGGCTATGAAGTAAAATTAGATTTAGAGTTTTGGTATGAAAAGGAGATAAAATTTCCATCTGCACAATTTATTTTATCTTGTAAGTGCAATTTTATGTTTTTTTTTTTTTTTTTGGGTATAATAAATTGAAATTCTATGGTGCCTAATTAGCTAATTCCCAATTGTATTGTGGCCTTATTTGGGCAGTAAAAAATGAAATTCTTGACGGTAATTTGGAATGGCACTGGTAAAAAGGTAATAATAGATAAAATGTTCTGAGAAAATTTAATTAATATGGACTACCAATTTGTTACAAATTAACTTATAAAAATTACAAATTAACTTGACATTGCACGAGCTCTTCCCTTCTTCGCTCTTATGGACTCATGGACATAACCTGAAGTACTAGCGTCGTGCTAACTTGATATTGCACGAGCTCCTCTTCTTGATCGCTCTAATGGACTCATGGACATAGCCAGAAGTACTGGCGTCGTGCTGACATTGCACGAGCTCCTCTTCTTGGCTCTTATGGACTCATGACATACCTGAAGTACTAGCGGCATGCTTTTCTGCAGCCACAACCAGAGAGGTTTGGTTCTGGACCTCTGGTGATAAGAGACACCTTATGGTCATCATGCACCTTCTTCCGGACTGAGGCTCAGCAACACCACAACGAATACCTAATGCCCGAGCTATCTTTTGCTAACTAGCTCTCACTGACCTGTGGCATTGATGGCCGGAAGTACTCCCCTCGTGATCATGCCGACCCACCAACAGACCGGTGCCATTCCGATGATGCACTCCTCCACAGAGAGCAGCAACCGCATCAGCAAGAAGATTGATCTTCATCTTCCGGCCTCTCTTCTTCGCCGCGGTGCTTGTAGGATTTACAGGCACCACAGGGACACTGCCGTCATCAAATTCCAGGAGCTGGAGTTTTGACTCTACTTATTGTGCTTACGACGGAGTCTTATTGCATTCGCTGCAGTGCTCAGGGCCCTGTAGTGAACGCCGGTGTGAGCCAAGATTAGCTGTGGTGACTCGTACACTCTGAGGCATATTGGACAATTGCACCAATTATTTGATCCGCGGGGCAGGCTGTGTAGCTCCCATTTGAGAAATAATATTTTCCTCGATATCGTCAAACTTCTGCTGAAGTACCTCCTCAACATCCACGTCACCATTCTGTTGGTAAGGGGTGGGGTTTTAGCTACTCGGTGAAACCTGAAAGAGCTCAAACCTCGTGCAGATTTGTACATAATACCAACTAACTATGGCAGACCAATTCTTTATCAGAACAATTGCCGGCATAGATCTGTTCCTTTACATGACCGATTCCTTGGGTGAGGGACATCAAGTTTTGATGACGATGATCATGCATGTATCCACGATGCAATTGATTGAAGTGAAAATTTGAGAAGTTGAATGGTGAAAGAAAACCTTAATAATTAAGTTCGAAACTCTATATAAACAATGAGAGTTGAGCGAAACACAAGATAAATGGCTTCAATGGTCGATATGTTTTTGTTCTCTTAGGCTTCTCCTTACTAGGTTATATAGAGAGGCATGGGAAGAATTCTTTCTCGGAAGGGCACAATGGTAAGTTCATGAGCTCTTCTTTTGCAACGGAGGATACAAATTGGATTGGACCAACAAAGAAACTTAAAATCCCGAGGCCTTTTTGTTTCAGTAAGACCGAATCTTGATTTATGTGTTCATAAGGAAAAAAAAAACTAAAAATTAAAAATCTGTCGTCATTCTTTTTCGATAAGACCGAATATGTGTGTTTTGTGTTTCAGAAAAAAGAATAATTGAAAAATTAAAATCTAGGACCATTATGTTTCAATAAGACAAAATTTATGCGCTTTTTGCGTTCTAAAAGAAAAAAAAAGTAATTGAAAAATTCAAACACGTGATGTTATGATAAGACCATAGCTGTGTGTTTTGGGAAATAGAGTAACTAAAAAAAATATGTGTGGCCATTATGTTTTGATAAGACCAAATCCATGCATTTGGTGTTAAAGAAAGAAAGTAACTGAAAAATTAACGGGGGTGTATTTAATTGGGATTTTGAGAGATTTTAATTCTTTTAATGAATCTAGAGGTATTCAATCATGATTTTAAGTGATTCTCTGAAATTCAATGTGTATTCAATCAGGATTTTAAGATAGTTTATTAAAATCTTTAGAAATCCGGGTGTGTTCAATTAGAATTTTAAAGAAGTTTATAACATTCTAGGTGTATTAAATTAGAATTAGAATTTAGAGAATTTGGAAAAGTTGAGGAATTAGACGGAATTGGAGAGATTTTGTAGTGTATTTTAAGCATCCACAAATCTCATATCTTCCCATGAGATTTCGAGGGAATTGAATCAAAATTTTACATAGAATCTCTACAAATCAGTTAAACTCCGTAAAAATCCATTAAAATCTCCTAAATTCCCAATTAAATACACCCCCCTAAAACATGAGAATCTTTTGGTTTTGATAAGACCAAATCCATGCGTTTGGTGTTAAGTAAAAAAGCAATTGAAAAATTAAAACACATAATTCTTTTGTCTTGATAAGACCAAATCTATTCGTTTTGGCGTTAGAAGGAAAAAGTAACAGAAAATTCAAAACACGAAATCTGGCCATTTTGAGTTCATAATAAAAAAGAGAAACTGACAAATTAAAAGAAGAGCGTTATGTTTTGATAAGATCAATATGTACGTTTTGAGTTCATAAGGAAAAACAATGAATGCAAAAAATTAAAGTCCAAGTCCATTATGTTTCAATAAGATTGAATATGTGTGTTTGAGTTCATAAGGAAAAAGAGTAACTAAAAATTAAAATTTGTGGCCATTATGTTTCTATAAGATCAAATATGTGTGTTTTGAGTTCATAAAGGAAAAAGTAGCTAAAAAATTAAAACACAAGACCCTTTGTTTTGATAGGACCAAATCTGTGCGTTTAAAGTTCATAAGAAAAAAAAGTAACTAAAAAAATAAAATATGTGGCTATTATGTTTCGATGAGACCAAATCCATGCGTTTTGCATTCAAGGAAGAAAACAACTGAAAAATTAAAACACATAATCTTTATGTTTTGATGAGACCAATTCCATGCGTTTGGCGTTCAAGGAAAAAGTAACTGAAAAGTTAAAACAGGGAATCTTTCTATTTCAATAAGACCAAATCCATGCGTTTTGCGTTAGAGGAAAAAAGTTATTAAAAAATTAAGACACGAAATCTGTGCTTTTTGAGTTCGTAAGGAATAAGAGTAACTAAAAAAATTAAAACACGAGAGCGTTATGTTTTGACAAGACCAAAATGTGCGTTTTGAGTTCATAAGGAAAAGAGTAAGTGAAAAAATTAAAGTCTAAGACCATTATGTTGCGATAAGACCAAATCCGCGCATTTTGAGTTCACAAGGAAAAATAGTAATTGAAAATTAAAATCTGTGACCATTATGTTTCGATAAGATCTATTATGTACTTTTTGAGTTCAAAAGGAAAATGAGTTGAGTTCACAAGGAAAAATAGTAATTGAAAATTAAAATCTGTGACCATTATGTTTCGATAAGATCTATTATGTACTTTTTGAGTTCAAAAGGAAAATGAGTAAATGAAAAATTAAACATGAGATCGATATATTTTGATAAGAACGAATTTGTGCGTTTTGAGTTCTTAAGAGAAGAAAGTAATTAAAAAAAAATTTGGTAGTTATGTTTCGAAAAGACCAAATCCACGCGTTTGGTGTTCAAGGAAGAAAGGAACTGAAAATTTGAAACACGGGATCTTTTTGTTTCGATAAGACCAAATTCACATGTTTGCTGTTCAAGAAAAAATGTAACTGAAAAATTAAAACACGAAATCTTTTTGTTTCAATAAGCCCAAATCCATGCATTTGGTAGTTATGTTTGATAATTAAGACCAATAATTACGCTTTGAGTTCATAAGGAAGGAGTAAGTGAAAAATATTAAAGTCCAAGGCCAATATGTTTCGATAAGATTAAATCCGTGTGTTTTGAGTATAATAATGAAAATAGTAACATAGATATTAAAATCTAAGGCTATTTTGTTTAAATAAGATCAAACATCTATGCGTTTTTCCAAGAAGTGCAACTGTGATTTCACAAATTTTTTCTACAGATAATACCTATTGGTCTAATGAGAGATACCAAAATACATAGTGGACCACTACAGATGCCAAAAGAGGGAAGATGTTCCTATAATAAATATGTGTGTTATGAGTTCATAAGGAGAATGAGTAAATGAAGACTCTAAATGTGAGGCCATTATGTTCAATAGGACCAAATATGTGCGTTTTTTAAGGATCCCAATACAATGGTAATTTCATGAATTTACCTTGAAGAACAAAGATTGAACCAACGAAAGATGCCTAAAGAGGGAAGACGATTATATTTCGATAAGGCCAAATCTATGCATTTTGAGTTCATAAGGAAAAAAGAGTAACAAAAAAAAAAAAAAAAAAATTGAGGCCATTGATAAGACCAAATTTATGAGTTTTCTCAAGAGGGTTCAATCGTAACTTCACGAATTTTCCACATATAATACCTACTGGTCTAACATAAGATGCCAAAATAGTGGACCACATAAGATGTCAGAAGAGGGAAGACGTTTCGATTAGACTGAATATGTGCATTTTGAGTATATAAGAAAATTAGTTGTTGATAAGATCAAATTTGTGTGTTTTGAGTTCATAAGGAAAATTAAAATCTGAGCGCTTTTAGTTCATAAGGAAAAACGGTAACCGAAAAATTAAAATATGAGGCCACTATGTTTCAATAAGACCAAAAATACATTTTGAGTTCAGAAGAAAAAAGCATAACTACAAATTAAACACGTGGCTATTATGTTTTGATATGACCGAATTTGTGCGTTTGGAGTTCATCAAGAAAAAAAAAAAATGAGTAACTGAAATCCGAGGACATTATTTTTCAATAAAACTGAATTTGTGAGTTTTCTATTTGAAAATGAGTACTGGAAAAATAAAATTGGTGGCCATTTTTATGAAGACTTCTTTTAAAAATTAATTGCAGGTGAAGTTTGTGAACACTTCTTTTTAAAAACCTATATCGGAATTTATAGTGCCTTCTGAAATGAAATATTTACAGTTTGTTTATCTTGGAGGTGCAATTTTATGTTTTTTATTTTTATAATTATATTAAATTTGTATTGGGTTTAGCTAAATCCCAATTGCTTTGTGCCCTTTTGAGCAGTAAAAAAATGAAATCTTGATAGAAATTTGCAACGGCACTGGTAAAAAAAGGTAATAAAAAGATGAAATGTTCTGTCAAAATGTGAATTAATTTAGACTTTCAACTTGTTAAGAGGGGAGAACAGTACATAGAACTGTAACAAAGAACTAACTTTGGCAGCAAGGAAAACCTAAACAATAGATGAACCAATGGGGATAATCACTGTCATCGTTGCCGTCGTCAAATTGCACCAGCTTGAGTTTATTATTTTAGATATCCTTCTCGTGCTTTCGGCCAAGTCTTGTTTTGTTCCCTTAATTAGGTGCTCACCGCCTTGTACAGTGAACACTGGTGAAAACCGAGTAAATAAGCCCAGTGACCAAGCTCAAGCTCCTCCTCCTCCGCTTCCTGCTCCCCCACCCCATCACCATCCTCATCAAAATTCCTGGAGGGTAGAACTCTATCAGAAGGTTTCGATTATAAGGTTGGTGGGGATGGGCAGACAGAAGATGGCTTGCTGGTGGTGGTGGTGGTGCCGAAGATGGGTTCGGAAAAGATCACGACCATTGCAGACAAAAGGATCCATTGTTTTGCTTGACGGAAATGGGAATTTGGGAAATGAGGATGACGAGAGGAAATTGAAGGTGGGGGGTGAAGGTTGACAAAAATGGGGTTTGGGCCGCGGACGATTATTTTCCTTTTTTTGGTTCTGTTGTAGCTTTCATCTTATTCTGTTAGGAACTTAGGATATATAGAGAAGACCTGTGCCGACTCGTACACTCCGTGGCATATCGGACAACTGTACCATTTGTCGGGTCCGCGGTGGCGCATGCTGTGTATCAGCTCATCGGCTCCCAGATGAGAAATAATTTCCACATCAAGCGGCTGCAGCCCCTCCTTGATAGCGTCGTCATAGGTGTGCTCCTCGGGACGGGTGAAGGTGGGGTTTGAGCTTCTCGGTGAAAGCTGAGTGGATCATCCGAGTGACCAAGATGGCTTGCTGCTGCTGGTTGTGGTGGTGCTGCAGCCCCTCCTTGATAGCGTTGTTATCGGCATGCTCCTCTGGACCGGTGGAGGTGGAGTTTGAGCTTCTCAGTGAAAGGTGAGTGGATCAGCCGAGTGACAAAGATGGCTTGCTGCTGCTGGTTGTGGGCGCTGCAGCCCCTCCTTGATAGTGTCGTTATAGGCATGCTCCTCGGGACGGGTGAAGTTGGGGTTTGAGCTTCTCGGTGAAAGCTGAGTGGATCAGCCGACTGACCAAGATGGCTTGCTGCTGCTGGTTGTGGTGGTGCCGCTGACGGGTCTGCCGGATCCGTTGTTTTGCTTGACGGAAATGGAGTTTGGGAAATGAGGATGACGTAGGAAATTGAGGTGGGATGAAGGTTGACGGAAATGGGAATTTGGGTAAAGTACGATTATTTTCCGTTTTGTTCTGTCGCAGCGTTCTGTTAGGAACTTAGAATATAGGTTAGTGTATAACGGTAATTTCAAGTTTGCTTCGTGATCATGACGACCCACCACCAGAGTGCTTCTGTTCCGCTGATCCAACGGCACCACAAAATCGACACGATCCACCCCTCCTTGAGGGAGGGTGTGTATCCGTCCATCATCATCTCTCAGATGAGAAATAATATTCTCATCATCAATGGAAACATTTTCGTGATCACCACGGCCATCGTCTTTGTCTGACGGACGGTGGACTCCCTCGGCAAGACTGGACTCTCGGATATTAGGAGTTGGAAGGTCAAGATTTTGCTGACTGGCGTCATTAGGCGTGACTTCATCATAAACGAGGATGATGATCATCATGAATGAATCCATGATGTGATTGTTTGAAGTGGATTGGAGAAGTTGGATGGTGAAAGAACAATGAAATAATTGAGTTTGAAACTCAATTATATAAACCATGAGAGTTGCGCGAGGTACACAAGGTAAATGACTTGAATGGTCGATATGTTTGTTCGTCTTAGCTTTCACCATGTTGGGTTATATAGGGAGGTTGGGATGAATTCTTGCTTGGGAAGTGACAACGGTAATTTCACGAGTTTTGTCATGAATAATACTGATTGGACCAACGAAAGAAGCCAAAAGCAGGAGGACCATTATGTTTTGATAAGACCAAATTCGTGCGTTATTGAGTTCATAAGGAAAAAGAGTAATTGAAAAATTAATATCAGGTCATTATGTTTCGATAAGACTAAATCTATACGTTTTCTCAAGATGCTGGTACAACAATAGTGTCACGAGTTTTGTGCAGAGAATAAAGATTGAACCAATGAAAGATGCCAAAAGAGGGAGGGCCATCATGTTTTGATAAGGCCAAATCCGTGGGCTTTGAGTTCATAAGGAAAAAGAGTAACAAAAAAAATTAAAATCTGATGCAATTTTGTTTCGATAAAACCAAATCTATGCGTTTTTTTCAAGAGGGGTTCACGAGTTTTATCAATTAATACCTACTGGTCCTACGAAAGATGCCAAAATACATAACGGTCCAACGAAAGATGGCAAAATACGTAATGGACCACATAAAATGTCGAAAGAGGGAAGACGTTTTGACAAGAATAAATTTGTGCGTTATGAGTTCATAAGGAGAAAGAGTAACTGAAAAATAAAAATAGGAGGGTATTATGTTTCGATAAGATCACTAAATATGTGCGTTTTTTGGGAGGGTACAATAGTAAATTCACAAGTTATATTCCACATACAATAGAGATTGAACCAACGAAAGATGCAAAAAGAGGGAATGCTATTGTGTTTTGATAAGATAAAATCCGTGCCTTTTGAGTTTATAAGGAAAAATAGTAACTGAAAAATAAAACTTGAGGCCATTTCAATAAGACCAAATTTGTGTATTTTTTTTAAGAGCATAACTATAATTTCATGTTTTTTACTACGGAGAATAGAGATTGAACCAACAAAAAAATGCCAAAAGAGGGAAGATCATTATGTTTTGATAAGACCAAATCCCTGTGTTATTCAGTTCATAAGGAAAAAGAGTAACTGAAAAATTAAAATCAGGTCATTATGTTTCGATAAGACCGAATCTGTGCGTTTTCTTGGGATGCTGCTACAAGGGTAGTGTCACGAGTTTTGTGCAAAGAATAAAGATTTAATCAATGAAAGATGCCAAAAGAGGGAGGGCCATTATGTTTTGATAAGACCAAATCTGTGGGCTTTCAGTTTAGAAGGAAAAGAAGAAACAAAAAAATTAAAATGTGATGCAATTTTGTCTTGATAACACCAAATCATTCGTTTTTCAATAGGGGTTCACAAGTTTTTTCAATTAATGCCTACTGGTCCAACAAAAGATGCCAAAATACATAATGGTCCAACGAAAGATGGCAAAATACATAATGGACCACATAAGATGTCGAAGGAGGGAAGACGTTTTGAGAAGAATAAAATTATGCGTTATGAGTTCATAAGGAGAAAGAATAACTGAAAAATTCAAATTTGAGGCTACTACATTTTGATAAGATAAAATATGTGCCTTTTGAGCTTATAAGGAAAAATAGTAACTGAAAAATAAAACTTGAGACCATTTCAATAAGACCAAATTTGTGTGTTTTTTCAAGAGCGTAACTGTAATTTCACTTGTTTTACCACATAGAATAGAGATTGAACCAATGAGGATGCCAAAAGAGGGAAGAACAAATCCCCGTGTTATTGAGTTCATAAGGAAAAAGAGTAACTAAAAAAATTAACTTCTTGTTTTTCCACAAATAAAACCTACTGATCTAACGATAGATGCCAATTACATAATGGACCACAAAAATGTGAAAAGAGGGAAGACGTTTAGATAAGAATTAATCTGTGGATTATGAGTTCATAAGGAGAAAGAGTAACTAAAAATTTAAAATATGAGGCCATTATGTTTCGATAAGACCAATTTGTGCGTTTTCATGAGGGTACAATAGTAAATTCATGAGTTATTTTCCACATAGAATAGAGATTGAACCAACGAAAGATGCCAAAAGAGGGAACAACACTTTCTTTTGATGAGATGAAATTTGTGCATCTTGAGTTTACAAGGAAAAAGAGTAATTGAAAAATAGAACTTGAGGCCATTATGTTTCAATAAGACCAAATTTGTGTGTTTTTTCATGAGTGTAACTGTATTTTCACGTGGTTTACCACAAAGAATAAAGATTGAACAAACAAAAGATGCCAAAAGAGGGAAGACCATTATGCTTTGCTAAGACCAAATCGTGTGTTTTGAGTTCATAAGAAAAAGAGTAACTGAAAAATGAAAATCTAAGGCCATTATGTTACTAGAAGACCAAATCTGTGTGTATTTTCAGTAGGTTATGATAGTAATTTCATGATTTTTCCATAGAGAATAAAGATTGAACCAACAAAAGATGCCAAAAGAGGGTATACCATTATGTTTTGACAAAACTAAATATGTGTACGTTTTGAGTTAGCAAGGAAAAAAAAAGTAACTAAAAATTAAATATGATGCCATTATGTTTTGATAAGACCAAATTTTTGTGTTTTTGAGTTCCTAAGGAAAAAAACTAACTGAAAAATCAAAATTCAGATGCCATTATATTTCGATAAGAGCAAAGTTGTGCGTTTGTAGTAGTATCTTTTGATACCATATGGCAAGCAAGAAGAGATCACTGTTAAGTATTCGAAACTCGAACGCAAAATCACTGTAAGTTGAGAACCACCAAGCAGGCTCTTCACCTGCAGTGAGAATACTTTCCATTCTGGAATTGTTATTGGCAGAAGCAAAAGCCATGGCCATTGTATTCACAGCAGTGAAGACAAGGTCGTCACAGACTGCAGATGTTCATTTTGAATTCTAACCAATGTGGATGGAGTCGCGCTTGCGGCTAAAAACTATATTCAACAAGTTCTTGCCAATAAACATGATCATAATTCAGGCCCTCCCTACAAAGAGAAGACAAGGGAGTAGGGAGGGTGGCGAGAATGCTAAACAGGAAAAGAGATAGGCCACAGATTTCATCAATACCAATCGCTTGGGAAAACACAGTTTCGTAGCAAACTTTATAATTCTTAATACGATGATATCATAAACTAAAGCACGAGTTAGAAAGCAAACCAATAATTAGTCGACTAAAAAAGATTGATAGCCCACAGTTTGGATGCCATGCCATCCAAACAACGCCGGTTTTAACCAGTTCTGGTATATGGGAATGGACACGGTCAAGGTTGAACATGTAGTTCCACTTTTTCTTCAAGCATCTGCACAACCTTCCTCATAGTACGCCTAAGAGATTGGTCTTCTTGAACACACCGAAGTGCAACCATCACGACCTTTTGCAGTTTCCATTGTTCAAGAAAGGCCTGGGGTTCGTAATCTACTACAACACATAATTCTCCATTAACGTAGAAATTGTACACCCAATCTGTTATATTTGCTCTCTTTGCAGTTACTTTCAACATCAACGCTTCTCTTACAAGAAATGATCTCTAGCTGCGCAACATCGAAGCTGTATACGCCAACTTTGATAGTGATTCGCAAGATATGAAACCACTCAGGTGCACATGCAACATAACCTTTTGTTCTCCAAATGGCAGTATGAATCTGGCTCTGATTCATTGTCAAAATTGCTGATCCAAAATCAGAGATCCGAGCATTGTAATTATCATCGAGAAGTATGTTCTCAGGCTTTATATCACACTGGACACTTTGCGTGATGCATTCTTCATGCAAGTAAAGAAGTCCTCTGGCAACTCCATAAGCAATTTCAATTCGTTGTCTCCAACTTGGTTTCACCTCAGCGAAAAGAAAGCTTCCTAATGTGCCATTGCTCAAGAATTTTTAAACTAGTCCCTCATCACAATATCCGGAAAGGCGAACCAGATTCTTGTGATGTATCTGACCAAGTACATTCAATTATGTCGTAAATCCTTCTCAATGTCATGCAGTACATAGTTTAGCTTCTTCACTGCCACTAATTCGACTCCAGAATCAATTTGCATTACCACTTTGTAAATAACTCCAAAAGCACCCTGTCCTAGTTCTAAACAAAACAAGGAGGTCCATGAGCACTAACTTTCTTCTCTTACCTTTTTTTTGGAAAGGAATACTGCTATACAGGAGGTGGAATTGCAGTTCAATTAAAGTATAATGGCAGGATAGCCGCCTCTAACTAAATTCACACAAGTTTCGTATAGAAACAACAGCACCAATACGGATTTTAGCTTCCTCCTGAATCCATTTGTATCTTCTCGAATCTCTTTATAGCTAAAAGAACACAGATTTGAACCCAAAATTGTTTTGGACTCGAATTTTATTTTAGGTTGGCTGGGGAATTTGGTGATGGAAGCTTGCATTATTGTATTTTGTTTTTGAGTGGCCTGCTTTAATTGAGCATTCAGATTTTCGAGAGATGAACGACTAACTTCTTGTTGATTGTTCAAGGAAAAAGTTGGGAGGTCTTTACAGCCAACACTGTAATTGCATTATTCGATAAGGATCATTTTGCTCCTGGTCGAACTCTGGGATACTAGAAGAACAATGCTTCGTGGATGAGTATGGTCAGAACATTTGGCACAAAGCAAAACAAAACCTTAAAATAAAAGGAAATCCAAACAAAAAAATTATTGTAGAAATCCTACTTTGACTAGATAGCGTATCAGTCAGGTTGTAGGCACGTTTTAGGGTTTTTTCATGGTCTAGAAAATTTTAGAAAAACACGTTTTGGCAAGTCTTGGATGTCTTCTTCAAGGATTGGGGTCGCATACTTCATGGAAAAATCGGGAGAGCCTTCAAATCTTCTTCTTCGACGCTATAACTCGGTTCTGAATTTTCAGCAATGGAAGTCATTCGACCAACAGGAAAAATACTCTTCCACTTCAAAGCAGCTGACGGCACGATTCGTAATTCGACTCCAAGATGTCTAGATTATGGAGAAACTGGCCTCTTGTCTAAAACACACAAAGAAATGTATTTTCCGCTTAAACTAATTAAGTGTGTTGATGCATGTCCCACATGGCAACATCGGAAACTTGATGAAATTAAATCCCCTTATATTGAAAAGTTCGACTACTAATTGCTTTGAGGCCTTAATTTTGTATTAAACCAGACCTAATGGATTGCACATGTGGTTAAGTTAAGTCAGTATTGATGTTAATTAGTAGTAGGCCGTTGGACCGTCTCTAAAAGTTCGACGAAAAGCTGAAAATAGATAAAATAAAGAAATGTGTCTTTTTAAATCACTTCTCTCCTGCAAATTAATTAAAATTAGTACAAAGTAAGTGAATTATGAACCTATCAGGATCCTGCTGATATTAGTTAATGGATTGTAATTTATAGAAGCAGTGTTTGGATAAGGGCAATTCATCTGTTTTTTTAGGAGGATTCCGATGATGCAAGTTTTATCTGCTTGCGTAGAGTAGAAGCAAATTGGTAGCAACAAAACCAAATCAGAGTGAACATATAAAACCGTCTGAGGGAGACGATGAACGGAAGGATGTAGGAGTAATATCCAGCTGCAATTTTGTGTAATGAGACTGCGGCTGCTGTTCTTTTTGAATTCCAAGTCTGCTACTCTTACCAATGTGATTGAAGTTTGTACCGCCGCTGAAAACTAAACTGAACAAGTACTTGCCGATAAAAAGGATCGTAAATCGCTGCCCTCTCCACTAAGAACACTAGGGAGTAGAGAGGGCAGCGATAAGTCCAATTCGTACAGGATAAGCCACAAACTTCATCAGCACCAACAGACTAAGCAAACGAAAATGTTTTCATAACAAACTTTATCATTCATAACAAGAGTTACATACATAAAGCATTTACCGTTTTATCTAAATCATTGCATTACAAAACCAAAAATTGGTAAACTAAACACAGATTGACAAACAGATTGACAATAAATACACCTTCACTGCAATACAAATAACGGCGGTTCAACCTTATCTGGTATATGGGGATGGACATGGTGGAACAGGCACTTCGACAACTCCTTCAAGCATCTGCACAACCTTCTTCATAGTAGGCCTAAGAGATGGATCTTCCTGAATACACCAAATCGCAACCATCACAAACTTTTCCAGTGTCGTTCGATCACCCAAGGCCTCAACTTCACAATCTACAACAGCATCTAGTCCTCCTTCAACGTAGCAATCATAAACCCAGTACGTTAAAATTGCTCTCTCTTCACAGTTACCTTCCATGTCAACGCTTCTCCTACAACAAATGATTTCCAGCAGCACAACACCAAAGCTGTACACATCAACTTTGGTAGTGATTGGCAAGTTCCTGAACCACTCAGGTGCAACATAACCTTTTGTTCCTCGGATGGCGGTATGAGTCTGGCTCTGATTCATCAGCAAACGTTTTGCCAAACCAAAATCAGAGATCCGAGCAGTGTAATAATCATCGAGAAGTATGTTCTGCGGCTTTATGTCACAATGGATAATCTGCGTGCCGCACTCTTCATGCAAGTACAAAAGCCCCTGCGCAACGCCATAAGCGATTTCAATTCGCTGTCTCCAACTTGGTTTAATATCAGAAAAAAGAAAGCTTGCCAATGTGCCATTTCTCAAGAACTCATAAACTAGTAATCTCTGTTGCCCCTCGTCACAATATCCAAAAAGACGAACCAGATTCTTGTGATGCGTCTGACCAATTACTTTCAGTTCTGTTTTAAACTCCTTCTCGACATCTTGCATAACATAGTTTAGCTTCTTCACCGCCACTTCAACACCAGAACCAATTTGCATCACCCCTTTGAAAACCACTCCAAAAGCACCCTTTCCTAATTCTTCATTGAACCCATTTGTAGCTTCTCGTAGCTCTTCATAGCTAAAAGAGCGCAAATTCGAGTCCAAAACAATATCGGTACTAGATCTTACAGGTTTCTTCCGGAAAATGAAGAAAATACCGAGACAGATAGCAGAACTTAAGACAAAATTAACAAAGATAGAGGTACCTAATAGTGCTGATTCTACGCGTATCACAGCGTTCCGGCTCTTCTCTTTATCATCTGGAATTGGCTTTGGAGGAGGCTGCAGACTGGCATTATCTTTTCGGACTTTTATGAAGGTCTGTGAATTAAGACCGCCATCCACTCTCCCGTTCGAGAGAGGTAACTTCTTTTTCCAGCAGGTTTCAGACCGGAAAACAGCAACAGCGCACAAACAGTCTTGAAAGCAAGACTCGTTGCACTTGTCCGCGGTAAAAGGCTTTAGCTGCACATAATCTGAGGTTGGCCAATCAGTATTTGTCAGCACTTTGACATCATACAAATCTTTTCTGGGACCTTGCAGCTCATCTTCTTCACAGCCTTGTATAAAATCGGGTTTGCATCCTCGGTATATATCATTCGGATCAAGAAAAGAAAACCCTTCCGGGCATTCGCAGGTTGGCCTAATATATGGTTTGAGCTTACAGACACTGTTATATCCGCAAACACCAACGCCCATGTCTTCAAGAAGTGTTTGGCAAATGTCATCCGGCGTATACCACAGAGGATTACTCCAGCTTGCATTTCCAGTGAAATTTTTCGGGTGAGAATATAAAGTGAAAATCCCATCAAAATCAAGAGTTGCCCTTATGTAGTTGTCCCTCGCCGAGACTCCCTGTGGCCCTGTAAGAGTGAATCTTCCACCATTTTCTCTCAGAACAAACATGTACCCTGAGCTGTTGAACACCAATTGTCTACCTTCACTACCTTCCACAGTCCCTGCGGTGGTCTCCGTGTCGAAGTAAGGGTTGTTGGCAAAATCTGTTGGCAAGTTGACGGTGTTGAGCACGAGGTTTCCATCATCTTGCAAGCGCAGCTGGAACCGCCCTCTTGTGTAGTTAGTCTTCGATTGTCTAGACGAAAGCTTCCCATTTCTCTGAATTGTCTGTCCAGGCAAAACGGTGTCTGTAGGATTGCTGAAGGTCTCCCACAAGCTCCCCGAATTTTCGTCTTGAAGGACAAAGTTTCCGGTGTCATTCATGACCCCGATCGCAACAGTCCCGGAGGTTGTTCCGGATTTCCATATCTCTCCACCCTGAGGATTGTTGAGAACTAGTCCACCGTTGGCAGTCAAGTTCAAAATTGATCCCCCAGGTGCAACCACGGGGTTGTTATCCTCATATGCATGCCAAACTACGGTTTCTGGGATTTTCGCATACCATATCGAAAGCAAGAAAAGATCATTGTTTCCGAGGGGAGAAAATCCAAACGCGAAATCACCATTTGGAGAAAGCCATGATGAGGAGGCACCTGTACTTGCAGTTCGAGAACTCCCAACTGCCACTCTTCCATTATTTTGGGAAAACACAGAAATTGGTAGCAAAAACAGTGAGGAGAACAAAAGCATCTCCACAGAAAGAGCCACTGCCATTGCAAAAGCACCAATTTTTCAACTTAGCTTTATTGATTAGCTATATTTCTTAATAAAGCATTGGTTCTCTGTTATTTCTGCAAGTAAATGTGCGTGCACCATAATTTAGGCTTGACTAATCTCCATGCCTGTCATTTTCTAAGTTGTTTCCTGGAATTAAAGGCCTCTACCCCATCCGTAGTACCCATCAGCCACGACGTGACCTCAGACCTCGCTAGGGTCACAAACAAAAATTTATCCGAGCCTACACAATAATTTCTCCGAACCTACACATATCGTGTTCAAATTACACATTTAATCATTGTTCAAAATACAAGAATTTCATTTTGAAAAAATAATATAATGAATAGTTCTGTACATAATAACACCGAAACTTTCTGTGATAGAACTTATTGTTTCTCTCAACTCTTTGTAATGTTGCAAGTTGGAGCAATATTGATGTAATTAGTAATAGCCCGTTGACTTGTCTCTCTCAAATCTCTTTTCATCCTATTCTCGTCCCTCGTCCATTTTATGATTCTACTTACCTAAGCACTTATAAATGTTCCAAATCAACAAAGGACTTGTAACTTAAATAGTTAAAAGAACATTTATCACTACACTCGAGATTCTAGATTTCAAAATATAATATATAATATATATGAATGTTCCAAACCAAAAGGACTAGTAAATACGAGTATGAATCACGCATCTGCCGGCCATTCAAGTCCACCAGTCAAAATTCAACAATGGGGCTCACAAAGAAAATTAAAAGTAAATGCAGATTGAAAACAGACCTCCATGACCAAACAAAGACGACTAAGTCTTCCCGTAACAACATCGTTCCGATTTTATCGGAAAATATGTGTATTTTCATGAAATTTCACTTGTGGTTAGATCTTTTTCTCTTAAAATTGATTTTTGGGTCTTAATTGCTGAACCCAAGGGCACACCCCCTGTTTTGTCCCCCGGTGCCCTTTCCCTTTGTTTTATTTTTATTCTGAAAAGTCTCTCTTTTTCTCCTTCAGCTCACTCTCCCTTATCTCCCCCTCTCGGCTCTCTCTATCTCAGTCCCCTCCGAGGGCTTTTCTCACCAACAAACAACACCACCATCCTCGAGCTCCCTTCCTGCATCGTTGAAACCCGACGAAGGCGAAAGAGTTACCGAGTTCCGGTATGGAGGATGAGCTCCGAAGCCTTTTCTCGAATTCCCGTCATGAGGGTAAGTTTCTAAACCCTTTTGATCGTCTGTCCCTCGTCACTGGTTGAAAACTAACCCCCTTGTACTTGCTTTGGACGTCAAAACCAAGAAGAACCAGTTCCGGGATACTTCCTCAGTTTTCCTACGAGCACGGCCTCTTTCGAGGCAATTTCCGGCCAAACCACAGTGAGTTGGCTGGTGTGAAATGTATCAATCTCTTCGTCTCGCTGAGGACTACAACTTTCCTTTTGTTTCACTTAATTTCGTTCAGTATTGAAGAAGTTATATTCATTTGAATCTTACCCAATTTCCAACGGCCTTCGCGGCTTTCGAGGCATTTTCCGGAAAAACCACGGCGAGTTAGACGTCTTACGAGATATCATTCTCTTCGTCTCTTCGAAACCTACAATTTTTGTTTTTGAATCACTCGATTTCGTTGAGTATTGACAAAGTTATGACCTTTTAAAGTGTGTCTAATGTCTGGCCGAATTCCGGCCTTCTTCAATTGGTTCCGGCGACCCACATAACAAACGGGCCAAAGAATCAGCCCAAACCAGCGCCGAGCCCAACCTAAACCAATTCCCTAAGCCCAAGCAAATGAAACCCAAACCCATTACCCTTTAAAGCGTAACCTAAAACCCAAACCTTGTTAGTTTAGGCCTTTGGGCTGTAAAGGCTCGGGCCTCAGGCCCGTTAATCTCTTTAAAACCCAACCCAAATCTTTTTATTTTTATTTATTTTATTTCAAGCCGAACCCATTAGAAACCCTTTTATTTATTTATTTTATTTGTTTGAAACTAAACCCAAACTCTTCAAGCCCAACCCTTTTTAAAAGCCTAATCCAAACTTTTGTTAACCTAGGGCCTCAAGCACTAAACCCTTTAACCTTCCAAAACCTTATACCCTAGCCGACCCAAACCCTTTATGTGGAATATTCTTATGTTGACGTTTACGAAATTTATCTGGGACCTTTCTTAGGGTAATTCGACATCCTGAATCCGTTTCCGACATCTATTTTCCCAAATTCAATTGTTACAGTATAGTTTTATTGATTGGACCCTTTATGTGCTTAGGGGCAATTATTTGTGACGATTCCATATTCGCTAGTTTGCGCGGCTCTTTGACGGTTAAGTATCTATGAGTGGACCCCTTCTAAAATGCATGTTTTAATAGTAGAAATGCATACATTAAAAGCATGATTTAATGATTACGTTTACGAAACGTTTTATGAGATAACATACTTATTGAGGCTAGTTTGAATTATTACTAATTTTCACCCGTGTTCTTATAGAATATCTGATGAAATGAAATATTTACAATTTGTTTATCTTGGATGTAAGAACCCGTCCCGGGATTTACATAAGAAAATAGGTATTTTTGTATTTTCACTAAGTTTGGGGGATACCTTCCTTTTTAAAATTGTTTTTGAACCTTAATTGGTGAGCCCAAAGGGCCCACCCCCTGTTTTTGTCCCCGGTTCCTTCCCTTTCCCTTTTCTTTTCCTTTTTTTTTCTGAAAAGTCTTCTCCTCTCTTCTCTCTTTCTTCCTCCGTGCTCTCTCTTTCCCCCCTCCTCTCGGTGCTCTTTTCTCCGAGCAGAACACACCCACACACACACACACACACACACCCATGCCCACACCTATAGCTCTTTTCTAACCCCGTGGTTGTGTTTTGGACGTCAAACCATGAAGAAACCACCTCGGAGACTTTTCCCAGTTTTCCGGCGAGCACCGCCCCTTTCGAGGCAATTTCCGGCCAAACCACGGCGATTTGGCCGGCGTGCAAGGTATCAATCTCTTCGTCTCGCTGAGTACTACAACTTTCCTTTTTGTTTCACCTAATTTCATTGAGTATTGAAGAAGTTATACTCATTTGAATCTTACCCAGTTTCCGGCGACCTCAGTGACTTTCGAGGTGTTTTCCAGCCAAACCACGGCGAGTTAGACGTCGTGTGAGGTACCATTCTCTTCGTCTCTTCGAGAGCTACGATTTTCATTTTTGAATCACTTGTTTTCGTCGAGTATTAACAAAGTTATGGATGTTCAAAGTTTGTCTAAATTCCGGCCGAATTCCGGCGTCCTTCTCCGGCACACCCAGGCCTTCGGGCCGTTCTCCACCCTCACACGGGCCTTAGGCCCGTTTGGTCTCTGGCCCAAAACCCTAAACCTTTTCCTTTTTATTTTTATTTTGTTTCATTTTAAAAACCCAAAGGCCTTAGGGCCTTGGTTGCAGCCCAAACACATTTCCCCTTTTAAATTAGGCCTTGGGCCATGAGATTTCAAACCCAAACCCACTTTCCTTCTAACCCAAACCCAACCCACCTAAAACCTAACCCAATTACCCTAACCCCAAAACCCTAAAGCCCAAACCCGTGACCCGTTGAGTGGGTCAACGGTCAGCGTTGACCTTTGACTTTGACCTTGACTGGTCAACGGTCAACGTTGACTTTGATCGTTGACTTTTTGAGTTTTCGTGCGAGACCCCTCCTAGGCTAATTTCGACGTTCTAAACCCGTTTCCGATGTTCGTTTTCCCAAATTCAATCGTTTGAGTAGAGTTTGACTAAATGTACCGTTTATGTGCTTAGGGGCGTTTAATTGTGGCGTTTCCGTCTTCGCTAGTTGCATGGCTCTTCGGCAGCTAAGTACTGTGAGTGGACCCCTTCTAAAAATGCATGTTTTGATAGTATAAATGCATACATGAAAAGCATGATTTGATGATTATGTTTTATGAACGTTTTACGAGATAACATGCTTATTGAGGCTAGTTTGAATTATTACTATTTTTCCTATAACCCATGTTCTTATAGAATATCTGATGGATGACGATATGATATTTAGAACATGTTTAGAACACTTCTTTATAGTATAGATGATGGATGACTTTATACTATGAAGTTGATTTTCAATATATGTATGTTCACTGGTTTTATACTTACCTAGTGGTCCTTTCCGCTACGGGACGTAGGGATAGATCCGGTCCGTCCCGGGCGACGGTTTGGTGTTGGCATAGGGCCTGGAGTGTGTTTTCCTCTGACTGTCTGCTCAGAGACGGGGAGCCGGCAAGGGGCCTGAAGTGCATTTTCCTCTGACTGTCTGCTCAGAGACGGGGAGCCGGCATGGGGCCTGAAGTGTTATATCGGACATTCACTAGTGTTTATTATTTATGCGATTGATGATTTGAGACATTGCACGACATGCTAGATTTCGGAAAACCTATGTTTATCATTATATTTGTGTTTTCATAAAACCTGGGGGTTAGTATGTTGATAACTGTTTTATTATATATATATCAACTTGGTCCACTCATGTTTGTTTTGCGCCCCCTTCAGGACTTAGAATCGAGGCATACAATCCCGACGTCCAGGCACTTCCGCATCGGCATCTTCGAGTCCTCTCGGTGTAGGACCCACTCCTTTGTTTCATTCAATTTTATATTATTTTCTTTAGTGTTCTAGATTAGAGGTGTGCTCTGAACACGGTCCTTATTTGCATATTCATTATTCTTTTATATTTATAAGCCTTATTTATCCCTTATTTTCAGCATTTGCACTTAATAAATGGCTTTCGTCACCCTCGGGTGTCGGCCAGCGCGTGCCTATCCTGGTATTCAGGGAATATCGGGGTCGGGGCGTGTCAGATTGGTATCAGAGCGTGGTTTTGTTCAGAGCATACTTAGGACTTTCTGTTACTGTAGTAGTGTGTCTGCCATGACATCATTTGGATGTCATGACTTCCGGATTTGGTGTCATTCGACGTAGTTGTTCGAACCTTTCTCTGTTTGAATTTTCACCTTCTGGTTGAAATACAAGAATTCGTGTCGGGATTGTGCCTCAGTGGTGATGAAGTGGATTGTTGGACGACTTTCGACATCGGATCGATACTCTACATCGTGCATTCCCTGGGAATTTCGGACATAATTGGATTTAACTAGGAGCGTTGAGAAACGGAAAAACCCTAAGTGAGTTGAATTTGGAAGATATGAAGCGGTTTTGTACTCTACGACGTGCATTCTCAGGGAATGGCGGGCATAGTTAGTGTTATTTGGGAGGGACGTGTTCTAGAAATCTTAGTTTGAGGAAGTCTGGTCGAGACCAGCTGTAGATAAGAAATGGCGATGCCACTTTGCAACATGCGTTCCCTAGGAATTGCGGGCAGAGTCGGCTTTACACCGAAATCTCGAGAAGCGGAAAAATCTTGACGGTACGAGTTGGTTAAGATCAACTAGAACCCTGAAACGATGACATCACTCTGCGACATGCGTTCCCTAGGAATGGCGGGCAGAGTCAGATTGCAGTGGCAACTACTTGAAATATTCGAAGTGCGTGTTTGAGAAAGCGAGTAAGCGCGAGTGGTGACGACGATTAGTAAGTGGTAGTTGGCGGGAGCAAATCAATGTTCTCAGGCTCATTACCATTGAAGAAACTAGTGTGAATCGGTAGAATGAATCTTCGATGATTGTTTTATCAGTAACCTCCTTGCTTACCTCAACGGCGAAGTCAAGTTCCTTAACCTTTGACCGTTAGCTCTACACCAAATTCTTCAGGCGTTGACTTCATTTAAATTAGATAATTTCTTAAGTGACTCGTCGGTAGCAGACGCTATTCCCATCAATTTTCCAAAAGGAGTTGCAATTCTTTTTGTTGTTGTAGCTGGATTTGGTTGATGAAGATCCATACTTGTTTGGATAAACAGACTTCTTGAACTTCACCTAGATTTGGCACTAGACGGTAAGTCCTAGAACCTTGTCCACATACTTTCGGTGGAAGTGAACTTAGCCTTTTGCTTGTAGCCCAACTGACCAGTGCTCTTGTCCACTAACTGTTCAGCTTTGTAACTTTTCAATGTAATGGCTTAAGACTACCATATTCATCTTTGTACGAAGATCGAGCTTTACTTTGAACTTCCCTGGACTCATTGAGCTTTGGTTTGCTCAAGAGCATCACTTTGAGGTAGCCAATCGTGTCACTGCATGCTTACACAGATTGCTTTGTATCTTTCTTCTTCGTCATTCTGTTGGTTCAGAGGTTCTATGTTTAATTTTTGAACTTTGAAACAGCTTTCACAAAGTTTTGTGAATTTCGAAATGTCTTTGGCCTCGCCAAACCTTATTAGCAGTTCTTGACTATTCTTGAGCTTATACCTATTTCCTTTTTGGCTAAGGAACCAATCAACCTTACTGTGTTGATTAACCAAATAATCATAAACAGTGATTTCTATTTCTGCATCTTTACCTTCTTTCGCTTGTTTGTTCTTGGCATGATTTCTCACTCATCCAGATATCTTGTACTTTAGTTTTAATAAACTTGTTTTGATCCTCAAATTCTTGAGTGTTCTTTTAGCCTTCTCTACATGGCTTCTCGCTCAATCAGTGAAGAATTCACGATCGATCAATTCGGCGGAACTGTGCGCCCAATTCTTATCTTTTCAGACATAAATGTTGGGAGCATAATCTTTTCACAAGCTTACCCTACTTACCAGGAAGAGTTCCACGTGGGTGTGAGGTTGGAGTTGACTTGTGGTAAGAGGTTGGTGAAGATTGTGGTGCAGGTGAGCGGCAGATTGCATCATTGTCTTCACGCTGAATTGAACGGTCACCACTCATTATCTTGCTACAATTCATAACCATCATATCGTACTTTGGTAGACCTTTTCGATGATGTGATGTGTTCGCTTCAACGTAGCTTTCCACTACCTTGGCACCAGGATCCTTCGGTTCGTGAGCACGTGAGCGTGATGTTTGTGCGATCTTTTAGTAAGAGTTGGATGAAGGTTTGAGTACAGAAGGTCAGTGGATTGTATCACTATCTTACTATAATTCATAGGCATCACATCGGTTCTTTTCCAATGTTATGTGCCGTCTCAACTCATCTTTTCACTGTTTCACTTCAAGACTCTTTTGTTGTGAGTACGTGGTTATTGAAACACTTCTAGCATATCTGTTTAGTGTACTCTGGGTTGGCACCCCAGCGCGGTCGAGGCGAGAATCGGAAAATCTTTACACTTCTCTCGAAAGGTGTGTACTCTAATTTATTTTTTAGGTTGATCACTTGAGGGTCCTACTTTCCATCAACTTTGACCTTGTTTTACTAGAAATCTGCAACTAAGCAAAATTGGAGAGGTGGTTTGAGCACTACAATGATTCCCAAGAGATACTGCTTGTTGGGAAAGGTGACTTTTCATTTTCTGCTTGCTTGGCTTGAGCTTTTGGGTCTACTAGTAACATGGTAGCCACTTCTTTTGAATCCCAAGGTACAGTTTTCAAATGGGTTCTTTGTTGGCAAAACACTGGAGTAGTTGGTCACTTTTGGAAGAATTGAGGAGGTTAGTATGCTTGATACTGGTTAGAGTTTTATGACGACAGTTTTTGTTTTGTTCGGTTTGAGTACGCCATTTTTTGCGGCATGGTACGAGAGTTCTACAGGCAATACTGGTTAGCAGAGGAGTATTGTGAACTAGTATTCGAAAGATGGAATTTAAGACGCGTGAAATTGTGCACCCTTAGCAAATTACTGCTTGCTTATCGAGACAACAAATGGGTGATCGATATCACGGGCGGCCGACTGTGGTATTGAAAACTTATTCGTTGGGTTCGTTAAGCAAGTGGGCAGGAAGATTCGTCTTCAGCAGTTGGTACGGATTTGCTATTGTTAGGACTTGACCTAGAGACGCATCTTTTCTCGGAGTACGTGACATTCGTATGCTTAGGCGAGACCCACTCTCATTTTTTTTCAGCTTTGAGTTTCAGTTTTGATTTTCAGTAAGTATTTTAACTTCCTTTTCTGTAATTATTTGTTTTCGACGTTACAAATGTTTTGGGGGAAGTATTTCCATTTTCAGTTTTTAAGTTAAGCGCGAGTTTTCGACCTATATGTTAGTACATATCTATTTTGACTATTTTGACGCTATAGTATTTTGTGTACTTATTTTTGACCTTACGTCTATATATGTTTTCAACTTTATATCTTATTAAAGTATGTTTCTACTTTTACACTGATGGGGAAGAAAGTAAGAGTTTGGAGGCATGATAGAGGATTTGGCAACCCGCTCGCGACGGTGTGGCATATTCTCTTTGATGCACCCACTCTGACTTGAATTCTCTTTATACATATATTCTTCTTCCTATTTTCAAGCTTTTCGGTTTAAGTGGTGATTTTAAATTTCGGGACGAAATTCTTTTAAGGGGGGTAGATTGTAAGAACCCGTCCCGGGATTTACATAAGAAAATAGGTATTTTTGTATTTTCACTAAGTTTGGGGGATACCTTCCTTTTTAAAATTGTTTTTGAACCTTAATTGGTGAGCCCAAAGGGCCCACCCCCTGTTTTTGTCCCCGGTTCCTTCCCTTTCCCTTTTCTTTTCCTTTTTTTTTCTGAAAAGTCTTCTCCTCTCTTCTCTCTTTCTTCCTCCGTGCTCTCTCTTTCCCCCCTCCTCTCGGTGCTCTTTTCTCCGAGCAGAACACACCCACACACACACACACACACACACCCATGCCCACACCTATAGCTCTTTTCTAACCCCGTGGTTGTGTTTTGGACGTCAAACCATGAAGAAACCACCTCGGAGACTTTTCCCAGTTTTCCGGCGAGCACCGCCCCTTTCGAGGCAATTTCCGGCCAAACCACGGCGATTTGGCCGGCGTGCAAGGTATCAATCTCTTCGTCTCGCTGAGTACTACAACTTTCCTTTTTGTTTCACCTAATTTCATTGAGTATTGAAGAAGTTATACTCATTTGAATCTTACCCAGTTTCCGGCGACCTCAGTGACTTTCGAGGTGTTTTCCAGCCAAACCACGGCGAGTTAGACGTCGTGTGAGGTACCATTCTCTTCGTCTCTTCGAGAGCTACGATTTTCATTTTTGAATCACTTGTTTTCGTCGAGTATTAACAAAGTTATGGATGTTCAAAGTTTGTCTAAATTCCGGCCGAATTCCGGCGTCCTTCTCCGGCACACCCAGGCCTTCGGGCCGTTCTCCACCCTCACACGGGCCTTAGGCCCGTTTGGTCTCTGGCCCAAAACCCTAAACCTTTTCCTTTTTATTTTTATTTTGTTTCATTTTAAAAACCCAAAGGCCTTAGGGCCTTGGTTGCAGCCCAAACACATTTCCCCTTTTAAATTAGGCCTTGGGCCATGAGATTTCAAACCCAAACCCACTTTCCTTCTAACCCAAACCCAACCCACCTAAAACCTAACCCAATTACCCTAACCCCAAAACCCTAAAGCCCAAACCCGTGACCCGTTGAGTGGGTCAACGGTCAGCGTTGACCTTTGACTTTGACCTTGACTGGTCAACGGTCAACGTTGACTTTGATCGTTGACTTTTTGAGTTTTCGTGCGAGACCCCTCCTAGGCTAATTTCGACGTTCTAAACCCGTTTCCGATGTTCGTTTTCCCAAATTCAATCGTTTGAGTAGAGTTTGACTAAATGTACCGTTTATGTGCTTAGGGGCGTTTAATTGTGGCGTTTCCGTCTTCGCTAGTTGCATGGCTCTTCGGCAGCTAAGTACTGTGAGTGGACCCCTTCTAAAAATGCATGTTTTGATAGTATAAATGCATACATGAAAAGCATGATTTGATGATTATGTTTTATGAACGTTTTACGAGATAACATGCTTATTGAGGCTAGTTTGAATTATTACTATTTTTCCTATAACCCATGTTCTTATAGAATATCTGATGGATGACGATATGATATTTAGAACATGTTTAGAACACTTCTTTATAGTATAGATGATGGATGACTTTATACTATGAAGTTGATTTTCAATATATGTATGTTCACTGGTTTTATACTTACCTAGTGGTCCTTTCCGCTACGGGACGTAGGGATAGATCCGGTCCGTCCCGGGCGACGGTTTGGTGTTGGCATAGGGCCTGGAGTGTGTTTTCCTCTGACTGTCTGCTCAGAGACGGGGAGCCGGCAAGGGGCCTGAAGTGCATTTTCCTCTGACTGTCTGCTCAGAGACGGGGAGCCGGCATGGGGCCTGAAGTGTTATATCGGACATTCACTAGTGTTTATTATTTATGCGATTGATGATTTGAGACATTGCACGACATGCTAGATTTCGGAAAACCTATGTTTATCATTATATTTGTGTTTTCATAAAACCTGGGGGTTAGTATGTTGATAACTGTTTTATTATATATATATCAACTTGGTCCACTCATGTTTGTTTTGCGCCCCCTTCAGGACTTAGAATCGAGGCATACAATCCCGACGTCCAGGCACTTCCGCATCGGCATCTTCGAGTCCTCTCGGTGTAGGACCCACTCCTTTGTTTCATTCAATTTTATATTATTTTCTTTAGTGTTCTAGATTAGAGGTGTGCTCTGAACACGGTCCTTATTTGCATATTCATTATTCTTTTATATTTATAAGCCTTATTTATCCCTTATTTTCAGCATTTGCACTTAATAAATGGCTTTCGTCACCCTCGGGTGTCGGCCAGCGCGTGCCTATCCTGGTATTCAGGGAATATCGGGGTCGGGGCGTGTCATTGGAGGTGCAATTTTATGTTTATTTTTCTTATAAATAGATTAGATTTATATTGGGTTTAGCTAAATCCAAATTGCATTGTGCTCCCTTAAGCAATATAAAGATGAAATCTTGACCAATGGCACTGGAAAAAAAGGTAATAAAAAGATGAAATGTTCTGTCAAAATGTAAATTAATTTAGACTTTCAATTTGTTAAGAGGGGAGAACAGTACATAGAACTGTAACAAAGAACTAACTTTGGCAGCAAGGAAAACCTAAACAAAGATGAGGTTTGGGCCGCGGACGATTATTTTCCTTTTTTTGGTTATGTCGTAGCTTTCATCTTGCTCTGTTAGGATATATAGAGAAGACCTGTGCCGACTCGTACACTCCGTGGCGTATCGGACAACTGTACCATTTGTCGGGTCCGCCGTGGCGCATGCTGTGAATCGCTCATCAGCTCCCAGATGAGAAATAATTTCCACATCAAGCGGCTGCAGCCCCTCATTGATAGCGTCGTTATTGGCATGCTCATTGGGACGGGTGAAGGTGGGGTTTGAGCTTCTTGGTGAAAGCTGAGTGGATCAGCCGAGTGACCAAGATGGCTAGCTGCTGCTGGTTGTGGTGGTGCTGCAGCCCCTCCTTGATAGCGTCGTTATTGGCATGCTCCTCTGGACCGGTGAGGTGGGGTTTGAGCTTCTCAGTGAAAGGTGCGTGGATCAGCCGAGTGACCAAGATGGCTTGCTGCTGCTGGTTGTGGTGACGCTGCAGCCCCTCCTTGATAGTGTCGTTATAGGCATGCTCCTCAGGACGGGTGAAGTTGGGGTTTGAGCTTTTCGGTGAAAGCTGAGTGGATCAGCCGACTAACCAAGATGGCTTGCTGCTGCTGGTTGTGGTGATGCTGGTGGCGGGTCTGCCGGATCCATTGTTTTGCTTGACGGAAATGGAGTTTGGGAAATGAGGATGACATAGGAAATTGAAGGTAGAATGAAGGTTGATGGAAATGGGAATATGGGTAAGTACGATTATTTTCCCTTCTGTTCTGTCATAGCGTTCTGTTAGGAACTTAGAATATAGGTTAGTGTATAACGGTAATTTCAAGTCTGCCTCATGATCATGACGACCCACCACCGGAGTGCTTCTGTTCAGGTGATCCAACGGCACCACAAAATCGTCACGATCCACCCCTTCTTGAGGGAGGCTGTGTATCCGTCCATCATCATCTCCCAGAATAGAAATAATATTCTCATCATCAATGGAAACATTTTCGTGATCACCACGGCCATCGTCTTTGTCTGACGGACGGTGGACTCCCTGGGCAAGACTGGACTCTCGGATATCAGGAGTTGGAGGATCGAAATTTTGCTGACTGGCGTCATTAGGCATGACTTCATCATAAACGAGGATGATGATCATCATGAATGAATCCATCATGTGATTGTTTGAAGTGGATTGGAGAAGTTGGATGGTGAAAGAACAATGAAATGATTGAGTTCGAAACTCAATTACATAAACCATGAGAGTTGCGCAAGCTACACAGGGTAAATGACTTGAATGGTCGATATGTTTGTTCGTCTTAGCTTTCACCATGTTGGGTTATATAGGGAGGTTGGGATGAATTCTTGCTTGGGAAGTGACAACGGTAATTTCACAACGAATACTGATTGGACCAACGAAAGAAGCCAAAAGCGGGAAGACCATTATATTTTGATAAGACCAAATTCGTGCGTTATTGAGTTCATAAGGAAAAAGAGTAATTGAAAAATTAAAATCAGGTCATTATGTTTCGATAAGACCGAATCTATGTGTTTTTCAAGAGGGGTTCACAAGTTTTTTCAATTAATACCTACTGGTCCAACAAAAGATGCCAAAATACACAATGGTCCAACGAAAGATGGCAAAATACATAATGGACCACATAAGATGTCAAATGAGGGAAGATGTTTCGAAAAGAATAAGATTATGCGTTATGAGTTCATATGGAGAAAGAATAACTGAAAATTTCAAATATGAGGCTATTATGTTTCGATAAGATAACTAAATTTGTGCATTTTTTGGGAGGGTACAATAGTAAATTCACAAGTTATTTTCCAGAATAGAGATTGAACAAATGAAAGATGCCAAAAGAGGATATGCCACTATGTTTTGATAAGATAAAATCCGTGCCTTTTGAGTTTACAAGGAAAAATAGTAACTGAAAAATAAAACTTGAGGCCATTTCATTAAGACCAAATTTGTGTGTTTTTTCAAGAGCGTAACTGTAATTTCACGTGTTTTACCACAAAGAATAGAGATTGAACCAATGAAAGATGCCAAAAGAGGGAATAACAAATCCCTGTGTTATTGAGTTCATAAGGAAAAAGAGTAACTAAAAAAAAAAAAAATCTGAGATCCTTATGTGTCGATAAGACCGAATATGTGTGTTTTCTTGGGATATTGGTACATTAGTTTCATGATTTTTGCGCGAAGAATAAAGATTGAAGCAATGAAAGATGCCAAAAGAAAGGAGGCCATAATGTTTTGATAAGACCAAACTTGTGGGATTTGAGTTCATAAGGAAAAAGAGTAACTAAAAAATTAACTTATTGTTTTTCCACAGATAATACCTACTGATCTAACGATAGATGCCAATTACATAATGAACCACAAAAATGTGAAAAGAGGGAAGACGTTTCGATAAGAATTAATCTGTGGATTATGAGTTCATAAGGAGAAAGAGTAACTGAAAATTTAAAATATGAGGCCATTATGTTTCGATAAGACCAATTTGTGTGTTTTCGGGAGGGTACAATAGTAAATTCATGAGTTATTTTCCACATAGAATAGAGATTGAACCAACAAAAGATGCCAAAAGAGGGAACAACACTTTCTTTTGATAAGATGAAATTTGTGCATCTTGAGTTTACAAGGAGAAAGAGTAACTGAAAAATAGAACTTGAGGCCATTATGTTTCAATAAGACCAAATTTGTGTTTTTTTCATGAGTGTAACTGTAATTTCACGTGGTTTACCACAGAGAATAAAGATTGAACAAACGAAAGATGCCAGAAGAGGGAAGACCATTGTGCTTTGCTAAGACCAAATCGTGTGTTTTGAGTTCATAAGAAAAAAGAGTAATTGAAAAATGAAAATCTAAGGCCATTATGTTACCATAAGACCAAATCTGTGTGTATTTTTAGTAGGTTACTACAGTAATTTTACGAGTTTTCCATAGAGAATAAAGATTGAACCAACAAAAGATGCCAAAAGAGGGTATGCCATTATGTTTTGACAAAACTAAATATGTGTACGTTTTGAGTTTGTAAGGAAAAAAAAAAGTAACTAAAAATTAAAAATGATGCCATTATGTTTTGATAACATCAAATTTTTGTGTTTTTGAGTTCCTAAGGAAAAAAACTAACTGAAAAATCAAAATTCAGATGCCATAAGTCCAATTCGTACAAGATAAGCCACAAACTTCATCAGCACCAACAGACTAAGCAAACGAAAATGTTTTCATAACAAACTTTATCATTCATAACAAGAGTTACATACATAAAGCATTTACCGTTTTATCTAAATCATTGCCTTACAAAACCAAAAATTGGTAAACTAAACACAGACTGACAAACAGGAAACAAGCTAGCTACTACTGTGACAATAAATACACCATCGCTGCAATACAAATAACGGCGGTTCAACCTTATCTGGTATATGGGGATGGACATGGTGGAACAGGCACTTCGACAACTCCTTCAAGCATCTGCACAACCTTCTTCATAGTAGGCCTAAGAGATGGATCTTCCTGAATACACCAAATCGCAACCATCACAAACTTTTCCAGTGTCGTTCGATCACCCAAGGCCTCAACTTCACAATCTACAACAGCATCTAGTCCTCCTTCAACGTAGCAATCATAAACCCAGTACGTTAAAATTGCTCTCTCTTCACAGTTACCTTCCATGTCAACGCTTCTCCTACAACAAATGATTTCCAGCAGTACAACACCAAAGCTGTACACATCAACTTTGGTAGTGATTGGCAAGTTCCTGAACCACTCAGGTGCAACATAACCTTTTGTTCCTCGGATGGCGGTTTGAGTCTGGCTCTGATTCATCAGCAAAAGTTTTGCCAAACCAAAATCAGAGATCCGAGCAGTGTAATAATCATCGAGAAGTATGTTCTGCGGCTTTATGTCACAATGGATAATCTGCGTGCCGCACTCTTCATGCAAGTACAAAAGCCCCTGCGCAACGCCATAAGCGATTTCAATTCGCTGTCTCCAACTTGGTTTCATATCAGAAAAAAGAAAGCTTGCCAATGTGCCATTTCTCAAGAACTCATAAACTAGTAATCTCTGTTGCCCCTCGTCACAATATCCAAAAAGACGAACCAGATTCTTGTGATGCGTCTGACCAATTACTTTCAGTTCTGTTTTAAACTCCTTCTCGACATCTTGCATAACATAGTTTAGCTTCTTCACCGCCACTTCAACACCAGAACCAATTTGCATCACCCCTTTGAAAACCACTCCAAAAGCACCCCTTCCTAATTCTTCATTGAACCCATTTGTAGCTTCTCGTAGCTCTTCATAGCTAAAAGAGCGCAAATTCGAGTCCAAAACAATATCGGTACTAGATCTTACAGGTTTCTTCCGGAAAATGAAGAAAATACCGAGACAGATAGCAGAACTTAAGACAAAATTAACAAACATAGAGGTACCTAATAGTGCTGATTCTACGCGTATCACAGCGTTCCGGCTCTTCTCTTTATCATCTGGAATTGGCTTTGGAGGAGGCTGCAGAGTGGCATTATCCTTTCGAACTTTTATGAAGGTCTGTGAATTAAGACTGACATCCACTCTCCCGTTCGAGAGAGGTAACTTCTTTTTCCAGCAGGTTGCAGACCGGAAAACAGCAACAGCGCACAAACAGTCTTGAAAGCAAGACTCGTTGCACTTGTCCGCGGTAAAAGGCTTTAGCTGCACATAATCTGAGGTTGGCCAATCAGTATTTGTCAGCACTTTGACATCATACAAATCTTTTCTGGGACCTTGCAGCTCATCTTCTTCACAGCCTTGTATAAAATCGGGTTTGCATCCTCGGTATATATCATTCGGATCAAGAAAAGAAAACCCTTCCGGGCATTTGCAGGTTGGCCTATTATCTGTTTTGAGCTCACAGACACTGTTGTAACCACAAACACCAACACCCATGTCTTCACGAAGTGTTTGGCAAATATCGTCATCCGGCTTGTACCACAGAGGACTACTCCAGCTTTCATTTCCAGTGAAGTTTTTCGGGTGAGAATATAAAGTGAAAATCCCATCAAAATCAAGAGTTGCCCTTATGTAGTTGTCCCTCGCCGAGACTCCCTGTGGCCCTGTAAGAGGGAATCTTCCACCATTTTCTCTCAGAACAAACATGTACCCTGAGCTGTTGAACATCAATTGACTACCTTCATTACCTTCCCCAGTCCCTGCGGTGGTGTTCGTGTCGAAGTAAGGGTTGTTGGCAAAATCTGTTGGCAAGTTGACGGTGTTGAGCACGAGGTTTCCATCATCTTGCAAGCGCAGCTGGAACCGCCCTCTTGTGTAGTTAGTCTTCGATTGTCTAGACGAAAGCTTCCCATTTCTCTGAATTGTCTGTCCAGGCAAAACGGTGTCTGTAGGATTGCTGAAGGTCTCCCACAAGCTCCCCGAGTTTTCGTCTTGAAGGACAAAGTTTCCGATGTCATTCATGACCCCGATCGCAACAGTCCCGGAGGTTGTTCCGGATTTCCATATCTCTCCACCCTGAGGATTGTTGAGAACTAGTCCACCGTTGGCAGTCAAGTTCAAAATTGATCCCCCAGGTGCAACCACGGGGTTGTTATCCTCATATGCATGCCAAACTACGGTTTCTGGGATTTTCGCATACCATATCGAAAGCAAGAAAAGATCATTGTTTCCGAGGGGAGAAAATCCAAACGCGAAATCACCGGATGGAGAAAGCCATGATGAGGAGTCACCTGTACTTGCAGTTCGAGAACTCCCAACTGCTACTCTTCCATTATTTTGGGAAAACACAGAAATTGGTAGCAAAAACAGTGAGGAGAACAAAAGTATCTCTACAGAAAGAGCCACTGCCATTGCAAAAGCACCAATTTTTCAACTTAGCTTTATTGATTAGCTATATTTCTTAATAAAGCATTGGTTCCCTGTTATCTCTGCAAGTAAATGTGCGTGCACCATAATTTAGGCTTGACTAATCTCCATCCCTGTCATTTTCTAAGTTGTTTCCTGAAATTAAAGGCCTTTACCCCATCCGTAGTACCCATCAGCCACGACGTGACCTCAGACCTCGCTAGGGTCACAAACAAAAATTTATCCGAGCCTACACAATAATTTCTCCGAACCTACACATATCGTGTTCAAATTACACATTTAATCATTGTTCAAAATACAAGAATTTCATTTTGAAAAAATAATATAATGAATAGTTCTGTACATAATAACACCGAAACTTTCTGTGATCAAACTTATTGTTTCTCTCAACTCTTTATAATGTTGCAAGTTAGAGCAATATTGATGTAATTAGTAATAGCCCGCTGACTTGTCTCTCTCAAATCTCTTTTCATCCTATTCTCGTCCCTCGTCCATTTTATGATTCTACTTACCTAAGCACTTATAAATGTTCCAAATCAACAAAGAACTTGTAACTTAAATAGTTAAGAACATTTATCACTACACTCGAGATTCTAGATTCCAAAATATAATATATAATATATATGAATGTTCCAAACCAAAAGGACTAGTAAATACGAGTATGAATCACGCATCTGCCGGCCATTCAAGTCCACCAGTCAAAATTCAACAATGGGGCTCACAAAGAAAATTTGAAAAGTAAATGCAGATTGAAAACAGACCTCCATGACCAAACAAAGACGACTAAGTCTTCCCGTAACAACATCGTTCCGATTTTATCGGAAAATATGTGTATTTTCATGAAATTTCACTTGTGGTTAGCTCTTTTTCTCTTAAAATTGATTTTTGGGTCTTAATTGGTGAACCCAAGGGCACAACCCCTGTTTTGTCCCCCGGTGCCCTTTCCCTTTCTTTTATTTTTTTTCTGAAAAGTCTTTCTTTCTCTCCTTCGGCTCACTCTCCCTTATCTCTCCCTCTCACAACTCTCTCCCCCTCTCGGCTCTCTCTATCTCAGTCCCCTCCGAGGGCTTTTCTCACCAACAAACAACACCACCATCCTCGAGCTCCCTTCCTGCATCATTGAAACCCGACAAAGGCGAAAGAGTTACTGAGTTCCGGTATGCAGGATGAGCTCCGAAATCTTTTCTCGAATTCCCGTCACGAGGGTAAGTTTCTAAACCCTTTTGATCGTCTGTCCCTCGTCACTGGTTGAAAACTAACCCCCTTGTACTTGCTTTGGACGTCAAAACCAAGAAGAACCAATTCCGGGATACTTCCTCAGTTTTCCTACGAGCACGGCCTCTTTCGATGCAATTTCCAGCCAAACCACAGTGAGTTGGCCGGTGTGAAACGTATCAATCTCTTCGTCTCGCTGAGGACTACAACTTTCCTTTTTGTTTCACTTAATTTCATTGAGTATTGAATAAGTTATATTCATTTGAATATTACCAGTTTCCAACGGCCTTCGCGGCTTTCGAGGCGTTTTCCGGGAAAACCACGGCGAGTTAGACGTCTTACGGATACCATTCTCTTCGTCTCTTCGAAAACTACAATTTTTGTTTTTGAATCAATCGATTTCGTTAAGTATTGACAAAGTTATGACCTTTTAAAGTGTGTCTAATGTCTGGCCGAATTCCGGCCTTCTTCAATTGGTTCCGGCGACCCACATAACAAACGGGCCAAAGAACCAGCCCAAACCAGCGCCGAGCCCAACCTAAACCAATTCCCTAAGCCCAAGCAAATGAAACCCAAACCCATTACCCTTTAAAGCGTAACCTAAAACCCAAACCTTGTTAGTTTAGGCCTTTGGGCTGTAAAGGCTCGGGCCTCAGGCCCGTTAATCTCTTTAAAACCCAACCCAAATCTTTTTATTTTTATTTATTTTATTTCAAGCCAAACCCATTAGAAACCCTTTTATTTATTTATTTTATTTGTTTGAAACTAAACCCAAACTCTTCAAGCCCAACCCTTTAAAAGCCTAATTCAAACTTTTGTTAACCTAGTGCCTCAAGCACTAAACCCTTTAACCTTCCAAAACCTTATACCCTAGCCGACCCAAACCCTTTATGTGGAATATTCTTATGTTGACGTTTACGAAATTTATCCGGGACCTTTCTTAGGGTAATTCGACGTCCTGAATCCGTTTCCGACGTCTATTTTCTCAAATTCAATTGTTACAGTATAGTTTTATTGATTGGACCCTTTATGTGCTTAGGGGCAATTATTTGTGACGATTCCATGTTCGCTAGTTTGCGCGGCTCTTTGGCGGTTAAGTATCAATGAGTGGACCCCTTCTAAAATGCATGTTTTAATAGTAGAAATGCATACATTAAAAGCATGATTTAATGATTACGTTTACGAAACGTTTTATGAGATAACATACTTATTGAGGCTAGTTTGAATTATTACTAATTTTCACCCGTGTTCTTATAGAATATCTGATGAAATGAAATATTTACAATTTGTTTATCTTGGAGGTGCAATTTTATGTTTATTTTTCTTATAAATAGATTAGATTTATATTGGGTTTAGCTAAATCCAAATAGCATTGTGCTCCTTTAAGCAATAAAAAGATGAAATCTTGACCAATGGCACTAGTAAAAAAGGTAATAAAAAGATGAAATGTTCTGTCAAAATGTAAATTAATTTAGACTTTCAATTTGTTAAGAGGGGAGAACAGTACATAGAACTGTAACAAAGAACTAACTTTGGCAACAAGGAAAACCTAAACAAAGATGGGGTTTGGGCCGCAGACGATTATTTTCCTTTTTTTGGTTATGTCGTAGCTTTCATCTTGCTCTGTTAGGATATATAGAGAAGACATGTGCCGACTCGTACACTCCGTGGCATATCGGATAACTGTACCATTTGTTAGGTCCGCGGTGGCGCATGCTGTGAATCCGCTCATCAGCTCCCAAATGAGAAATAATTTCCACATCAAGCGGCTGCAACCCCTCATTGATAGCGTCGTTATTGGTATGCTCCTTGGGACGGGTGAAGGTGGGGTTTGAGCTTCTTGGTGAAAGCTGAGTGGATCAGCCGAGTGACCAAGATGGCTTGCTGCTGCTGGTTATGGTGGTGCTGCAGCCCCTCCTTGATAGCGTCGTTATTGGCATGCTCCTCTGGACCGGTGAGGTGGGGTTTGAGCTTCTCAGTGAAAGGTGCGTGGATCAGCCGAGTGACCAAGATGGCTTGCTGCTGCTGGTTGTGGTGGCGCTGCAGACCCTCCTTGATAGTGCCGTTATAGGCATGCTCCTCAGGACGGGTGAAGTTGGGGTTTGAGCTTCTCGGTGAAAGCTGAGTTGATCAGCCGACTAACCAAGATGGCTTGCTGCTGCTGGTTGTGGTGATGCTGGTGGCGGGTCTGCCGGATCCATTGTTTTGCTTGACGGAAATGGAGTTTGGGAAATGAGGATGACATAGGAAATTGAAGGTGGGATGAAGGTGTTAAATGAGATCAGTGCATCAGTATGCACATGCAGTGCAGATTCCTTGTCGGCAAGCATGGGATGACATGCAGTGCAGATTCCTTGTCGACAAGCATGGGTTGAGATCAGTATGCACATGTAGTGCAGAATCCTAGTCCGCAAGCATGGGTGTATATAAAACTAGAGTCATCATTGTCATAAAGGAATGACAGCAAGGAGGACATGTGATTGCTGTCTCAAGGACAGCAGGAGGACATTTTATTATTGCTTGGTATTGCATCCGAGTGCTGCTGCATGTGTAGCGTGCAATTACTTGTAGTTTTAAATTGTAAAGTTTGTATGTTGTAGTGTATATAAAAAGCCTTCCCATAAGGCCTGCCGAAGTAGGATTGATTATTGAAATCAGAAACTTTACATGGTATTGAGCCTTTTTTTTTTGTCTAACGACATCGATTCTCCTTTTCTTCCCACGCTTCAATGGCTGAGAACAATGTTGTCCCCTCCTCCTCTGCTTTCAACCAGACTTCCCCTCATCCGTTCCACCCCTTCACCACTGTCGTTAACATCAAACTTGACAGGACCAACTACCCACTGTGGTTGGCCCAAATTCTCCCAATACTCAAGAGCAGAGATCTGATGGGATATGTTGATGGAACGATGGAGTCTCCTCCCAAGCATCTGCCGGGTGTAACAACTGTGAACCCTGCGTACACTGCATGGGTCCAACAGGATCAAATGATCCTTAGTTGGATCAATGGCTCGTTGACGGCTTCTGTCCTGTCTATCGTGGCAAGCAAGAGGACTTCTCGAGCCACCTGGGAAGCACTCGAGCAACGATATGCCTCTACTTCACAAAACAGGATTTTGTTTCTGCGAAATGAATTATTGCAGACGAAGAAAGGTGATCTTACTGTGGCCGATTACCTTGATCGCATGAATGCGATTGCTGACAACCTTGCCCTAGCAGGGCAACCAGTGTGTGATGATGAACTGGTCCAGATTGTGTTAAACAACCTAGGACCTGCCTTCGAGATGACTGTCAGTGCTGCTCAAGCTCGTGATTCTCCAATCACTTACCCTACTCTTGAGGCACTGTTGTTAACTACTGAGCGTAGAATGGCTGCGTACACTGCTCCATTGGTAGAATCTGCGCAGGTCAATGCTTTTGTTGCTTCTCGTGGTCGAGGTGGTGGCCGCACTCGAGGGACTGGGAGAGGTGCTTCTTCATCCTATCGAGGTAATGTGTTCAACCAACGAGGCAATGGCCCTCGAACCAACAACAACTCTCGCACCATGCCATGCAGCGGAGAGCGGGTTGTCTCTAATGGTGAGAGAATTGTTTGTCAAATCTGTGGCAAACCAGGTCATCCGGCCCTTGATTGTTACAATAGGATGAATGCTGCGTTTGAATGAAGAATTCCCACTCAACGCCTTGCAGCCATGACGTCTGCTCCTGTCACTCTCAACAAACAACAGAATGGTACCTGGCTGTTGGACACTGGCGCAAATGCTCATATAACTCCTGAGATTCAGAACCTTGTTAACCCTAAAGAGTATAATGGTAATGAAGCTATTGGGGGTGTAGGTACTGGCTCTGGCATTTCTATCTCTCATTCTGGTTCAAATAAATTACATACTCCAACTTGCTCGTTTGACATGCATAATATCCTTCATTGTCCCTCTGCCTCCCAAAATATACTTTCTGCGCATAAGTTCATTTTGGATAACAATTGCTATCTTCTAATCTTTCCCTATTATTTCCTTGTTAAGGACCTCAAGACTCGGAAGACGCTTTTCCGAGGGAGATGTGAGAATGGATTATATCCATTTCCATGTGGCACTGGACAACTCAAACATCCAATTTCAGCATTTGTAGGCCTTCGGTGTTCGGTGAATACATGGCATGCAAGACTTGGTCACCCTGCCACTTCTATAATTAAGTTTTTAATTTCCAATAAATTGGTACCAATTCACGGAACTTCAAATGTAAGTTTTTGTCAGTCGTGTCCCTTAGGCAAGAGTACAAAGTTACCTTTCAAATTGTCTGAGTCAATGTCTCAATTTCCTTTGCAACTTCTACACTCTGACGTGTGGTGTTCTCCCATTAATTCTAATGAAGGTTTTCGTTATTACGTTTTGTTTGTGGATGACTACTCTCGTTATTCTTGGATCTTTCCTATGAAAAACAAGAGTGAAGTGTTCGAAATCTTTGTTACATTTAAGGCCAAAGTTGAAAAAATGTTTGATTTGTCCATTAAAACCCTTCAATGTGATGAAGGTGGCGAGTATAAAAGCCATGCCTTTCAAAAATTTCTCAATGATAATGGCATTTCACAACGATTTTCTTGTCCTAAACACCCTGAACAGAATGGAATTGCCGAGAGAAAACATCGACACATTATTGAAACAAGTATAGTCATGCTTTCACAATCTCATATGCCCAAAAATTTTTGGTTTGATGCCTCTTCCACGGCAGTTTACTTGATAAATCGTTTGCCAACTAAACTTTTGTCTTACGCATCCCCTTATGAGAAACTTTTTCAAAAAAAACCAAAGTATGATGTTTTAAAGGTGTTTGGTTGTCGATGCTTTCCTTGGTTAGTGCCTTATACACAAAATAAACTTCAACAAAAATCCAAAGCTTGTGTGTTCTTGGGTTATTCACTGAATCATCAGGGCTACAAGTGCTTGGATCTGTCTACAAGACGCATTTATGTGTCTCGCCATGTCCTATTCGATGAGGACTGCTTCCCTTTTCAGGGACTCACATCTTCTTCAGAAAGCATCCCATCTTTAGGTACCCTTCTGACCCCAGATCTCTTATTAACATTTGACACCCCTAGCAGATCTAGTTTGCATCAACCACTTAACCCTAATCCTGCTGTCTCATCTCTTTCCCAAGACGTTAACCCTAATCCAACCACTCTTGCCACAGGACTCTCTCCAACTGACACCCATCCTAACCCTATTTCATCTCAACCTTGCCCTACAATACTTGTGCCATCCCCTACTATCCAGTCTGTTGCACCATCAAATGAGCAAGTCGCTGAACATTTTGAACCTGTGCTCCCTGCTACTCCTGATGTTCCACACTATCAAGTTACTACTCGTTCCAAGTCAGGGATTCATAAACCCAATCCTAAATATGCCATGCATTTAACTGTTGACACGTTACCTGTTGAACCAACGTGTTTCAGTCAAGCTGTTAAGTATCCGGAGTGGAGAAATGCGATGAGTCAAGAATTTAATGCATTGCAGCGATGTGGAACTTGGAGTTTGGTTCCCCATCATTCCAACATGAATTTGCTTCCTAACAAGTGGGTGTTTAAGTTGAAGAGACGTGCAGATGGTACGATTGAACGACATAAAGCAAGGCTTGTCGCCAATGGGTTTCATCAACAGGCTGGAGTGGATTACAGTGAGACCTTTAGTCCTGTTGTCAAGCACAGTACGATCAGGCTTGTTTTAAGTCTTGCTGTGTCTAACAAATGGCATGTCAGGCAGCTTGACGTGCAAAATGCGTTTCTGCATGGGTTTCTGAAGGAAGAAGTTTACATGCGCCAGCCGCGGGGGTTTGTTGATCAGCAATTCCCAAATCATGTGTGTAAACTTCAACGTAGTCTTTATGGTTTGAAGCAAGCGCCCAGGGCTTGGTTTCAGAGGTTCTCCGATTTTTTGCTCGAACTAGGGTTCCAGGAATCCACATGCGACTACAGTTTATTTGTGTTCAGACACAACGGTGTGTATTTGCTTCTCCTAATCTATGTGGATGACATACTCATCACAGGCAATAGTTCTCACCAAATATCCCGATTGATTCAGCGCTTGGGTACGTTGTTCTCCATGAAAGACTTAGGAACCCTTCATTATTTTTTAGGGGTTGAAGTCAACTATTATGGGACTGCTATGCATCTCTGTCAATCTAAATATGCATTGGACTTGCTATCTCGCACCAAATTCACGGAAGCCAAGCCTATATCTACTCCCGTCTCATCCGGTCAAAAGCTCAGTGCGCATGGGGGCGAACTGTATGACAAACCAGATGTGTATCGTAGTGTGGTTGGAGCACTACAATACCTGACAATTACACGCCCAGATTTGTCCTATGCTGTCAACCAAGTATGCCAGTTTATGCATGCTCCCCAAACAACTCACTGGATGGCCGTCAAACGGATTTTACGATATTTGAAGGCCACGCATACTCATGGTCTACTCTATAAACCTGGACCTACTCAACTCAGTGCTTTCTCTGATGCGGATTATGCAGGGAATCCGGATACTCGTCATTCAACTGGAGGCTTTTGTATATATCTTGGTTCCAACCTTATATCCTGGAGTTCAAAGAAGCAGAAGACTGTTTCTCGGTCTAGTGCTGAAGCCGAGTACAGGCAGTTGGCATACACTGCGGCTGAGCTCTCTTGGTTAAGATCATTATTCAAAGATCTGCATTTGTATTTGGTTCGTCCTCAAATCTGGTGTGACAATATATCTTCCATCGCTCTCGCGTCTAATCCAGTTTTTCATGCACGAACTAAACACTTGGAAGTTGACTATCACTATGTACGGGAGCAGGTGGTTCGTGGGCAATTATTGGTTAATTATCTTTGTTCGCAAGATCAACTTGCTGACTTGTTTACCAAAGGTCTGTCTTCGTCTCGGTTTAAGTTCCTTGTCTCCAAGCTTCCTGTTGTTCCACAACCTGTCAGCTTGCGGGGGGCTGTTAAATGAGATCAGTGCATCAGTATGCACATGCAGTGCAGATTCCTTGTCGGCAAGCATGGGATGACATGCAGTGCAGATTCCTTGTCGACAAGCATGGGTTGAGATCAGTATGCACATGTAGTGCAGAATCCTAGTCCGCAAGCATGGGTGTATATAAAACTAGAGTCATCATTGTCATAAAGGAATGACAGCAAGGAGGACATGTGATTGCTGTCTCAAGGACAGCAGGAGGACATTTTATTATTGCTTGGTATTGCATCCGAGTGCTGCTGCATGTGTAGCGTGCAATTACTTGTAGTTTTAAATTGTAAAGTTTGTATGTTGTAGTGTATATAAAAAGCCTTCCCATAAGGCCTGCCGAAGTAGGATTGATTATTGAAATCAGAAACTTTACAGAAGGTTGACGGAAATGGGAATATGGGTAAGTACGATTATTTTCCCTTTTGTTCTGTCGTAGCGTTCTGTTAGGAACTTAGAATATAGGTTAGTGTATAACAGTAATTTCAAGTTTGCCTCATGATCATGACGACCCACCACCGGAGTGCTTCTGTTCAGGTGATCCAACGGCACCACAAAATCGTCACGATCCACCCCTCCTTGAGGGAGGCTGTGTATCCGTCCATCATCATCTCCCAGAATAGAAATAATATCCTCATCATCAATGGAAACATTTTCGTGATCACCACGGCCATCGTCTTTGTCTGACGGACGGTGGACTCCCTCGGCAAGACTGGACTCTCGGATATCAGGAGTTGGAGGATCGAGATTTTGCTGACTGGCGTCATTAGGCATGACTTCATCATAAACGAGGATGATGATCATCATGAATGAATCCATGATGTGATTGTTTGAAGTGGATTGGAGAAGTTGGATGGTGAAAGAACAATGAAATAATTGAGTTCGAAACTCAATTACATAAACCATGAGAGTTGCGCAAGCTACACAGGGTAAATGACTTGAATGGTCGATATGTTTGTTCGTCTTAGCTTTCACCATGTTGGGTTATATAGGGAGGTTGGGATGAATTCTTGCTTGGGAAGTGACGACGGTAATTTCACGAGTTTTGTCACGAAGAATACTGATTGGACCAACGAAAGAAGCCAAAAGCGGGAAGACCATTATGTTTTGATAAGACCAAATCCGTGCGTTATTGAGTTCATAAGGAAAAAGAGTAATTGAAAAATTAAAATCAGGTCATTATGTTTCGATAAGACCGAATCTATACGTTTTCTTGAGATGCCGGTACAACAACAGTGTCACGAGTTTTGTGCAGAGAATAAAGATTGAATCAATGAAAGATGCCAAAAGAGGGAGGGCCATTATGTTTTGATAAGGCCAAATCCGTGGGCTTTAAGTTCATAAGGAAAAAGAGTAACAAAAAAATTAAATTTTGATGCAATTTTGTTTCGATAAAACCAAATCTATGCGTTTTTTCAAGAGGGGTTCACGAGTTTTATCAATTAATACCTACTAGTCCAACGAAAGATGCCAAAATACATAATGGTCCAACGAAAGATGGCAAAATACATAATGGACCACATAAAATGTCAAAAGAGGGAAGACGTTTTGATAAGAATAAATTTGTGCGTTATGAGTTCATAAGGAGAAAGAGTAACTGAAAAATTAAAATAGGAGGCTATTATGTTTCGATAAGATCACTAAATATGTGCGTTTTTTGGGAGGGTACAGTAGTAAATTCACAAGTTATATTCCATATACAATAGAGATTGAACCAACGAAAGATGCAAAAAGAGGGAACGCCACTATGCTTTGATAAGATAAAATCCGTGCCTTTTGAGTTTATAAGGAAAAATAGTAACTGAAAAATAAAACTTGAGGCCATTTCAATAAGACCAAATTTGTGTATTTTTTCAAGAGCATAACTGTAATTTCATGTGTTTTACTACGGAGAATAGAGATTGAACCAACAAAAAAATGCCAAAAGAGGGAAGATCATTATGTTTTGATAAGACCAAATCCGTGTGTTATTGAGTTCATAAGGAAAAAGAGTAACCGAAAAATTAAAATTAGGTCATTATGTTTCGATAAAACCGAATCTGTGCGTTTTCTTGGGATGCTGATACAAGGGTAGTGTCACGAGTTTTGTGCAAAGAATAAAGATTTAACCAATGAAAGATGCCTAAAGAGGGAGGGCCATTATATTTTGATAAGACCAAATCCGTGGGCTTTCAGTTCATAAGGAAAAAAAGTAACAAAAAAATTAAAATGTGATGCAATTTTGTCTTGATAACACCAAATCTATGTGTTTTTCAAGAGGGGTTCACAAGTTTTTTCAATTAATACCTACTGGTCCAACAAAAGATGCCAAAATACACAATGGTCCAACGAAAGATGGCAAAATACATAATGGACCACATAAGATGTCGAATGAGGGAAGATGTTTCGAAAAGAATAAGATTATGAGTTATGAGTTCATATGGAGAAAGAATAACTGAAAATTTCAAATATGAGGCTATTATGTTTCGATAAGATCACTAAATTTGTGCATTTTTTGGGAGGGTACAATAGTAAATTCACAAGTTATTTTCCAGAATAGAGATTGAACCAATGAAAGATGCCAAAAGAGGAAATGCCACTATGTTTTGATAAGATAAAATCCGTGCCTTTTGAGTTTACAAGGAAAAATAGTAACTGAAAAATAAAACTTGAGGCCATTTCATTAAGACCAAATTTGTGTGTTTTTTCAAGAGCGTAACTGTAATTTCACGTGTTTTACCACAAAGAATAGAGATTGAACCAATGAAAGATGTCAAAAGAGGGAAGAACAAATCCCTGTGTTATTGAGTTCATAAGGAAAAAGAGTAACTAAAAAAAAAAATTTGACATCATTATGTGTCAATAAGACCGAATATGTGTGTTTTCTTGGGATATTGGTACATTAGTTTCATGATTTTTGCGCGAAGAATAAAGATTGAAGCAATGAAAGATGCCAAAAGAAAGGAGGCCATAATGTTTTGATAAGACCAAACCTGTGGGATTTGAGTTCATAAGGAAAAAGAGTAACTAAAAAATTAACTTATTGTTTTTCCACAGATAATACCTACTGATCTAACGATAGATGCCAATTACATAATGAACCACAAAAATGTGAAAAGAGGGAAGACGTTTCGATAAGAATTAATCAGTGGATTATGAGTTCATAAGGAGAAAGAGTAACTGAAAATTTAAAATATGAGGCCATTATGTTTCGATAAGACCAATTTGTGCATTTTCGGGAGGGTACAATAGTAAATTCATGAGTTATTTTCCACATAGAATAGAGATTGAACCAACAAAAGATGCCAAAAGAGGGAACAACACTTTCTTTTGATAAGATGAAATTTGTGCATCTTGAGTTTACAAGGAGAAAGAGTAACTGAAAAATAGAACTTGAGGCCATTATGTTTCAATAAGACCAAATTTGTGTGTTTTTTCATGAGTGTAATTGTAATTTCACGTGGTTTACCACAGAGAATAAAGATTGAATAAACGAAAGATGCCAAAAGAGGGAAGACCATTATGCTTTGCTAAGACCAAATCGTGTGTTTTGAGTTCATAAGAAAAAAGAGTAACTGAAAAATGAAAATCTAAGGCCATTATGTTACCATAAGACCAAATCTGTGTGTATTTTCAGTAGGTTACTACAATAATTTCACGAGTTTTCCATAGAGAATAAAGATTGAACCAACAAAAGATGCCAAAAGAGGGTATACCATTATGTTTTGACAAAACTAAATATGTGTACGTTTTGAGTTCGTAAGGAAAAAAAAAAAGTAACTAAAAATTAAATATGATGCCATTATGTTTTGATAACATCAAATTTTTGTGTTTTTGAGTTCCTAAGGAAAAAAACTAACTAAAAAATCAAAATTCAGATGCCATTATATTTCGATAAGACCAAAGTTGTGCGTTTGTAGTAGTATATTTTGATACCATATGGCAAGCAAGAAGAGATCACTGTTAAGTATTCGAAACCCGAACGCAAAATCACTGTAAGTTGAAAACCACCAAGCAGGCTCTTCACCTGCAGTGAGAATACTTTCCATTCTGGAATTGTTATTGGCAGAAGCAAAAGCCATGGCCATTGTATTCACAGCAGTGAAGACAAGGTCGTCACAGACTGCAGATGTTCATTTTGAATTCTAACCAATGTGGATGGAGTCGCGCTCGCGGCTAAAAACTATATTCAACAAGTTCTTGCCAATAAACATGATCATAATTCAGGCCCTCCCTACAAAGAGAAGACAAAGGAGTAGGGAGGGTAGCGATAAGTCCAATTCGTACAAGATAAGCCACAAACTTCATCAGCACCAACAGACTAAGCAAACGAAAATGTTTTCATAACAAACTTTATCATTCATAACAAGAGTTACATACATAAAGCATTTACCGTTTTATCTAAATCATTGCCTTACAAAACCAAAAATTGGTAAACTAAACACAGACTGACAAACAGGAAACAAGCTAGCTACTACTGTGACAATAAATACACCTTCGCTGCAATACAAATAACGGCGGTTCAACCTTATCTGGTATATGGGGATGGACTTGGTGGAACAGGCACTTCGACAACTCCTTCAAGCATCTGCACAACCTTCTTCATAGTAGGCCTAAGAGATGGATCTTCCTGAATACACCAAATCGCAACCATCACAAACTTTTCCAGTGTCGTTCGATCACCCAAGGCCTCAACTTCACAATCTACAACAGCATCTAGTCCTCCTTCAACGTAGCAATCATAAACCCAGTACGTTAAAATTGCTCTCTCTTCACAGTTACCTTCCATGTCAACGCTTCTCCTACAACAAATGATTTCCAGCAGCACAACACCAAAGCTGTACACATCAACTTTGGTAGTGATTGGCAAGTTCCTGAACCACTCAGGTGCAACATAACCTTTTGTTCCTCGGATGGCGGTATGAGTCTGGCTCTGATTCATCAGCAAAAGTTTTGCCAAGCCAAAATCAGAGATCCGAGCAGTGTAATAATCATCGAGAAGTATGTTCTGCGGCTTTATGTCACAATGGATAATCTGCGTGCCGCACTCTTCATGCAAGTATAAAAGCCCCTGCGCAACGCCATAAGCGATTTCAATTCGCTGTCTCCAACTTGGTTTGATATCAGAAAAAAGAAAGCTTGCCAATGTGCCATTTCTTAAGAACTCATAAACTAGTAATCTCTGTTGCCCCTCGTCACAATATCCAAAAAGACGAACCAGATTCTTGTGATGCGTCTGACCAATTACTTTCAGTTCTGTTTTAAACTCCTTCTCGACATCTTGCATAACATAGTTTAGCTTCTTCACCGCCACTTCGACACCAGAACCAATTTGCATCACCCCTTTGAAAACCACTCCAAAAGCACCCTTTCCTAATTCTTCATTGAACCCATTTGTAGCTTCTCGTAGCTCTTCATAGCTAAAAGAGCGCAAATTCGAGTCCAAAACAATATCGGTACTAGGTCTTACAGGTTTCTTCCGGAAAATGAAGAAAAACCCAAGACAGAGAGCAGAACTTAAGACAAAATTAACAAAGATAGAGGTACCTAATAATACTGATTCCACGCGTATCACAGATTTCCGTCTCTTCTCTTTATCATCTGGAATTGGCTTTGGAAGAGACTGCAGAGTGGCATTATCCTTTCGGACTTTTATGAAGGTCTGTGAATTAAGACTGACATCCACTCTCCCATTCGAGAGAGGTAACTTCTTTTTCCAGCAGGTTTCAGACCGGAAAACAGCAACAGCGCACAAACAATCTTGATAGCAGGACTCGTTGCACTCGTCTGAGGTAAAAGAGTTTAGCTGCACATAATCTGAGTTTGGCCAATCAGTATTTGTCAGCACTTCGACATCATACAAATCTTTTCTGGGACTTTGTAGCTCATCTTCTTCACAGCCTTGTATAAAATCGGGTTTGCAGCCTCGGTATATATCATTCGGATCAAGAAAAGAAAACCCTTTTGGGCATTCGCAGGTTGGCCTATTATCTGGTTTGAGCTTACAGACACTGTTATATCCGCAAACACCAACGCCGCTGTCTTCAAGAAGTGTTCGGCAAATATCATCCGGCCTATACCACAGAGGATTACTCCAGCTTGCATTTCCAGTGAAATTTTTCGGGTGAGAATATAAAGCGAAAATCCCATCAAAATCAAGAGTTGCCCTTATGTAGTTGTCCCTCACCGAAACTCCCTGTGTCCCTGGAAGAGTGAATCTTCCACCATTTTCTCTCAGAACAAACATGTCCCCTGAGCTGTTGAGCACCAATTGTTTACCTTGACTACCTTCTACAGTCCCTGCGGTGGTGCCCGTGGCGAAGTAAGGGTTGTTGGCATAATCTGTTGGCAAGTTGACGGTGTTGAGCACGAGGTTTCCATCATCTTGCAAGCGCAGCTGGAACCGCCCTTTTGTGTAGTTTGTCTCCGATTGTCTACACGAAAGCTTCCCATTTTTCTCAATTGTCTGTCCAGGCAAAACGGTGTCTGTAGGATTGCTGAAGGTCTCCCACAAGCTCCCCGAGTTTTGGTCTTGAAGGACAAAGTTTCCGGTGTCATTCATGACCCCGTTCTCAACAATCCCGAAAGTTGTTTCGGATTTCCATATCTCTCCACCCTGAGGATTGTTAAGAACTAGTCCATTGTTGGCAGTCAAGTTCAAAACTGATCCCCTAGGTGCAACGATGGGGTTGTTACCGTCATATGCATACCAAACTACGGTTTCGTCTGGGATTTTCGCATACCATATCGAAAGCAAGAAAAGATCATCGCTTCCGAGGGGTGAAAATCCAAACGCGAAATCACCGGATGGAGAAAGCCATGATGAGGAGTTGCCTGTAGTTGCAGTTAGAGAACTCCCAACTGCTACTCTTCCATTATTTTGGGAAAACACATAAATTGGTAGCAAAAACAATGAGGAGAACAAAAGCATCCGTACAGAAAAAGCCATTGCCATTGCAAAGCACCAATTCTTCAACCTAGCTTAATTAACTATATATCTTAATTAGGCTTGACTAATCTCCATGCCTGTCAATGTCTTAAGTTTTTTCCTGCAAGTAAATGCGTGTACCACATTTCTTTACGTAAATATTAGCTGTCAACCACGACATGGCCTCCCCTCGCTAGAGTCACACACAACAATTTCTCCGAACCTACACATATATTACACATTTAATCCTTGTTCAAAATACAAGAATTCCACTTTTTGAGAAAATAATATAATGAATAGTTCTATATGTAATGACACTGATACCTACTCCGTAATTATTTTGCTAACCGGTGGTAAGAGAATGCAAGTTGGGGCAATATTGATGTGATCAGCAATGGTCTGCTGACTTGTCTCTCTTAAATCTTTTTTCATCATATTCTCGTCTCTCACTCATTTTACAACTCTACTTACTTAAGCACTTATGGATGTTTCAAACTAGCAAATGACTTGTAGCTTAAGTAGTTAAGAATATTTACCACTGTACTCGTAGTTTTAGGTTTGACTATACAATATTATATTAATATATATGTGTGAATGTTTCAAACCAAAAATACTATAGTGTGTGTGTGTATATATATACGTTTCAAACCAAAAAACTATAATAAATATAAGCATGACTGACACATATGCTGACCATTCAAACCTACCAGAACAAAAGACAAGCAGCAAAATTCAGAGATTGGTAAGAAGACTTTGAGTTCGGGTGGTTGAAAGCATTTACCCTTGCGTTCGAGATCAGAGTTTGAATCCCGTCTTCACTCTACCTTCCATCGTAGCCGAAAAATGTGAAAAGTAAATGCAAATTAGAGGACGGAAAGAGGTGGTGTCAAAGCTGAAGTTCATGTTTTCAGTGGGGCAGGAGTAGGACATAACTGGGGAAAACTTGGAAAACAGACCTCCATGATCGAACAAAAACTACCAAGTCTTCAAGTGATAAGACTTTTGAAAAATGCAAAACATCTCTGTTCATTTATGTATTCACCAAAAACTAAGTACTAACTAAAGTTTTTAAACTTGTATGATATACGCTGCCGTCGGGGTAATACACCGGATGCCGAGCTGAGATATCACCGGTTTCAGGCATGGTTCGACGAGCATTCGAAGCCTGTATAGATCAAGACAAGGCTGATATGCCATTTCATCTCATCAGGTCGGGCCAGCCATTTCGTACCAGGTTAGACATTGCCTACCACTCGACCCATATTCGATACTACAGAGGAAGGTAAGAGATGAGGTAAAGGTAGAGTAAGCTCCAAGTCATGTGGAGGTCACTCAAGATTGAACACTCGTGCATAGAATCATGGTATGAAATTCAAGTCCAAATCAGAAAACCAAATTTTAACAAATCTCAGACAAACGATGACACTACGAAACCGAAAAACATGAAACTCAGAAAAAGCATTGTTTTAGTTTAACAGCCCAAACCTCCTCAAAAAACTAAGACGAAAACAACAACACTAGGAAACGGAAAAACATGCAACTCAGAAAACCATTGCTCTATTCCAAATGAGCTTCCTCACTGCCTCAAGCTTTTTCTAAACACCATAGAATTCGCTTAGAAGCCTGAACCTTTTCCTTTGTGCATTCTTTGCTTCACCATTAACGTTCTTAATGAGCTCCTCTTCAAATCTGGGACGAGAAGGCATTAGGTTCAGGTTGCGCATAAGGCTGTGCATGCCCCTAGCTCTTGCCACACCTGAGGTGTGTACACGTGCATGTCCCGCCTGAGTCATCTCATTGCGTGCGCAGTTAGATCTTCCCATATTGACATCCCTGCTGCCTATTCTCCTGCGAATCCTTCTGCTGGTGACTTCATCCGGGTCTACCTTCTCGCTCCTCAGTGCAGGTTCATCTGCTTTTCCATGTTAATAAATTAAGAATCCAACAAGAAACGGCATATGACGAAACAGAACCTAATAATAACAAACACTTGGCTAATTTTCTTGCAATTTCACATCTCGCGGCCTTTGAGAATCAGATCACAAGAAGCTAAAGTATTTACTTCTTAAATAAGTTTCGAGTGGATGACACATAATAAAGCAAGAACAAAACTCTAGAAGAAGAATAGGCGGACCGTCTATATGCATCATTATTATTAGCAAAGACACTAAGTAGTCTGGTAATATGCATATTTGATCCACAAAATCATTTCAATATATGAAAATGGTGCGATGGTATTATAATACGTGAATGTCATGAAGTACAAAGCAAGCCAACACCAATAATCTTCCTCCTCAAGACTAAGCAAAGTACATCCTAGATACAGTACAGTATCTTATAACAACAAAACAATCTGCAGAAGTTATTAGAAAAGAAACGATACGTTGGGAAAAGGCTTAAATATCAATAAAATGTGTTTTCTTGACAAAGTTCATCCATTGAATAAGATATCATATCTGACCTTTATTTCCATGCTTCTTTTACTTTGGGAGCTAAGGGAATCTGTATCTAACCTGATTTGCAAATCACCATTGTAACATATATACGCTGGTTCGTGGCGGGTTGTGGAAGTTTCCCAACGACATGGCTTTCTTTTTGGCTGTTGCATTTTGAGAATATCCTAAAAAGGAATGCTAAAAATAGTACTGATAGCGGGTAGGCTATTCTTTGGAGGAGCTAACTGATGCTTTGAAGGGTTTTACAGAAAGAAAGGAAAAAAAAACAGTTTTCGATAATCTGAAGAATTTCTTTTCAATATTCCGAAGAATTATCACATCTTTATAATGCTACTAAATGACGCAGACAAGTTCACGTAGTTTACCAGTCATTAATCCTCTCTGCATTGAGAATTTTGTACAAAGATGTTCCCAAAAGCATTCTCTATATCTATAGTGCTTGATACAAAATTTATTAATTTCCTGATAACCATTATTTGAACTCTTTAAAGAAAGTGAAAAAGGCGTACCATCATCAGAAGATATTACGATTACATTCTGTCGGGCAGGTACAGCTGCATTGTAGATGTTTCCCCTCCTTCATGATCACCAAAAAGGAAATCCATTTAACAATGTGTACAGAGTCATTCAAATGTTCTCACAATCATGATAAAACAACTAGTTTCCTTCAAAGTATCAGTTTGAATTTACTACTTATGCAATTTAAATTTTAGGCGCGTACTGCAGGAGTACGCGGGAACCTTATTTTGATATTTTATGAAACACATTGAGTAGAGATGACCCCCTCTTATTAAATCAGATGGACACATGAAAGATGACGATACTGTGTAAGATGACGATACTGTGTCTCCTGTCAACTTCAAGCCTACAAAACATGGTGATGTCGCCCTGCTCAATTAATCCATGTAATTACATTAAGAAAATAACTTACCTTTGAGCAGCACAGGAATCTGAGATCACCTTATCTTCAGATACGCATCCTGCAGTGTTCTATAAAAAAGATTGTGGAACAGAATTAGTGCATAGCAACAAAAAACAGATGAGACTACGGGTGTTACACCAGCCCGAACTTCAGAAAATATAGCGTTGCCTGGATCTGAAGATGCAGGCAAGGATACCTAGATCTGGGATTGTGGAGCAGAATTTGTTGCATGATAACAACAAACTGAGTGGATTTTGATTTAGAATTTTAAGTTACACCTAGATCTGAGATTCCAAAGAACAATGAATTGTAGAACCAGTGAATAAAATTGGAGATGCAGTAGGAGGTAGTAGAAAACAATTAACATAAAAAGAACTTAAAATCGCAATAGTTTGCACATCCTGAATCCTTCTTTACCTGTGATTTGATGTTTGGTTTATTCAATTAACATACACTAAATTTAAATCGCAACGGATTTTCACATCCTGAATCCTCTCTTTACCTATGATTCGATGTTTGGTTTATTCAATTAACATAAAAATAACTTAAAATCGCAACAGATTTGCACATCCTGAACCCCTCTTTACCTCTTTAATGGACTGATCATGCAGATATCTTTGGTAGGACAGAAAAATCGCACCATTGAAGGGCAATGATGAAACCTCTTGCTCATCTTGCTGTGCTGGAGGATCTTCTGATGAACCAACTGAGCTAGTTAGAGGAGGAGGTGGTTTGACGATCCGTCTGCCCCTGATTCTCATTTTCAAAATTATCCAAGAGTACCAAAATATGACCTCGTTGTATACACTCAATTCCTAAAAGATCGTTGTTTGAACTAATGAATCTGAAGGAAAAATCAATGTCTAGCAAGAGATGAGTAAAAGGGAAAAACCTAGAAACTCATGTACAGACAGAAAGAAACAGAAAGATTGGACTTATTAGACTGCATTTTAAGCTAAAATTTCTCCATGACTTACACCTGGTGGATGGTCTGACGGCTGGCTCTCACCTTACTAGGTCACACGGTGCCCCTCAACCCGTAAAGAGCAAAAGAGTAAAAGTTAAATGTGAGACTAGATGTCATTAAATTTTGATATTTCTAATTTCCATTGAGAACATAGAAGAAAATCCTAGCACATATAGTCATAAATTTCATATGAAATGGCAATTCTACATATTAGGTAACCTAATAAGGGTAGCATGTAACTTCCCTGTAAGAAAATCAGGCTGTTTCAATGAAAATGTCTACGCAGAAAACAAGGGACAAGTCATACAGGAGTTCAATGCAGCAAAACTAAACAATTTTGATGCCTAAATTGGCCATACAGGTAAACACGAGATTGCTTACACAAAGAAGACCTGTGGATTAGTAATGCTTTTGCTGGAAAAAATGTACATGGATATATAACTGACATGACGCTAATTTTCTGGTAAAAAAAATGTTCTTGAATATATTCAGGATATAAAAAATATAGCAGCTTTTTTTTTTTTTTTTTTTTTTTTTTTTTTTTTTTTTTTTGTTATATGAATATCCCGATATACTCAAAAACATTGTTTTGATCTATGCCTACCATGTATCATAGGTCACAGGTATACAAATGAAACTGAAAAATGTGAGGCACAATCTGTCAATTATAACAAAACGAAACTGAAGGTGATGCATTAAATTCCCACCAACAATATTTTGTTACTTTTATAATCAGGATAGAGATATAATGATAATAGCCTATTGCATTGACACATTGGTAAATACGCACTACAAATACAAGTTTTCAGCTTTCACTTTGGTCTCTTCTGTTATAGACCATAAAACATAAATCCTAAAAGTTTTAAGGCATAGAAATATACTTGCAGACTATGGAGTCATTTATTGCAAGAGAAACTCTACCAAAGTCTTACAATGATATACGACATCGGAGTCTCTATGTTTTACTTTAACTGGCTGGCTGGTTAATCCTTCACCCTCTTTGGCCTCCCCCTCTTAGGCTTTGGCATTTCAGCATTCCTGTTTTATTAAATCTTTAGCTACAGATTTCTAACCCACATAGAGAGAGAGAGAGAGAGAGAGAGAGAGAGAGAGAGAGAGAGAGAGAGAGTACCTATTGTTTGAATCAGGTGATTCCTCTGTGCTCCTCCTGGGGTGACCCCTTCTTGTCTTCCTATTGTTTGAAGAAGACGACTCCTCTGCATCAAGAGAGTACCTAGTGTTTGAATGAGGTGATTCCTCTGTGCTCCTCTTGGAGCGACCCCTTCTTGGCTTCCTTTTGTTTGAATAAAAGGACTCCTCTGAGTCCTTCTTGGAACGACCTCTTCTTGGGTACCTATTGTATGAATGAAATGATGCCTCTGTATCCCCCTTGGAGCGACCTCTTCTTATGGCAATATCTACACACCTTCGTAGTGAAAGTGTTGTTTATTATGTCCATAGGCAGAGGATATATGCATGCACACAACACACATAAATTGGATCCGAAACACATGTTCAAATACACATACAGAGCATATGGGGAGGGAGGGATGTGAATATACCCTTGATTTGCCTCAACTGGATCTTGCATCCTCTTTGGCCTTCCTCTCTTTAGTTCCCGCCTTCCCCTGTGTGTTCATGGTCAGATTTATTAATTTTCTCCAAACCCACTAGAAAACCATACACATAGATCTTTGGCCTTCCTCTCTTTAGTTCCCGCCTTCCCCTGTGTGTTCATGGTCAGATTTATTAATTTTCTCCAAACCCACTAGAAAACCATACACATAGATGACCATGTTTTTGTAGATGCACATACACAGCGTGAGAGTATCATGAGCAAAATATAATTAAATAGACGGAGATGAAGGAGCAAGTGAACATCTCATGGATATACATGGTCGCCTTTGCATTTCAAAATGTACTGTCTCAGAACATTTGAAAATACAACAATGTCCTTAAGTGAACGCATTGCAGTAGATAAAACCATAGATGATATTATATATGAGCTCTTTTTAGACTCTCTTAAAGGATTGGAAGAACTTTATGTGGCGATTATATACCTACATACGAGTCCATCAAAGAAAAGGTCAAGAACATAAGCTCTGTGAACCATCAGGGGAAAAAACAGAACATCCATAGCAGTGAAAGTCATACCATTTCTCATGCTAGAAAGCATTAATGGGAGTATTTTGTAGTCATCCGGGGTACTTACATACGAGGCTCATCGCTGCTAGAGCTAGCACCAGATCTGCGCCTCTTCCTTCCCGTTCTTGGCTTCTCATTTGGTTCACCTGCTGTCTCTTCTAGACCAAGTTCTTCTTTTTTGCTGTCCTGCTGGTTCTCATCAATGGCCAGATGAGGTACATACGACCCACAGGTAACAGTGCGGATAATGCTCCGAGTCCTCTGGAAATCTTCATCTTCATTGAAGAGTTCAAGCCCACCCATTTTTTTTGTCTCCTCCTCAGTTTCCTCTCTCAGTTCCCCCTCCTCGAGTGATTCATTTTCCTTGTCAGCTGTTGCATCGTCAGCCTCCACTTCTTTTGGCTCATCTTCCTTAACTTCTGCTAACTGATTTTCCATTTCAACTTCTACAAGCACCCATCTTTCTTTTGCCTCCATTACCGCATCTTCCACTTTTACTTCTAGCAAGCCATCTTCTACTTTCTCTCTTTCCATCTCTACTTCAGTCTCTGTGTAGTTATAAGGTCTTCTTTTCTTAAACGGAAGTTTGTTACCTGATTCAGAACATCAATCAATAATTCAATAGATAAAGTTAGAACAACAAATTTTCCATGTCAACGAAACAAGAAAATCTTAGAGCCAAAAAGACATGTAACGAGATGCAGCTTCAGTCTCAGAACCTTTTCTGTTAGTCCCTTGCACATGTCACCTCTAAGGGTTATAATCGATTTTGATTGATACCTATATAAACTATAAATGCAACAAGAACAGTTGAACTGAAATACATCACATGCCGACTGATGTAAGAAAATAGAAAACCTCATGTTTACCTAGTAATTACACACACAAGATGGCTTTAGCTATCATTACATTTCCCATATGCTGGCATCATATGACTCTATATATTAGATGTATAATCATTTACTCCACGGTGAACCCCTAGTACTGGGATTCCTTTCAATTCAACCCAATCATAAGAACTGATATGACCACCAAATCTCTTAAATCAACAAGAAATTCACTGAAAAATTACCCTCAAGACTTGGTCTCCATGAGGAATCTAATTTAAGGGTAGCTTACCTAGGTAAGAAAAAGAAAAAGGATGAGCGATCCCAGCTGTAACTGGAGAAGTTACGCCTTCTCCACCCCTGCAGCAAAAACATAGTTATTTCAATTTTATAGATCTCAAGTTGCACTTCTGTGTAGAAATCAATGAGTAAATGGAAAATTTTACTTTTACCATCAATTTATGACTATTTAAATTACAAATAAACAGATCTGGAATTTTTGTTCTATCACAAGAGAATGTGAAAAGGGATGTGTAAAATAACTATGTATCCATCACAGATCTCAAAATTGCAGATTAGAAAAGAATATATATTTCCCCATTAGAATGTATAAATGGCGATTATAAATTTCAGCAGGTTCAAGAGATGAGAAAGGACAAGAAATAGTTACCCCTGAGAACCAGCACATGCAGTAAATTGTTTCCCTTTATCTGCTTTTCCTTCACTCTGCCCTTCTGAGGCCTAAATGCATAATAACATTTAAATCTCAAGTGTCATGAACCTTGAACAAGAATACACTAATTAAACAATAACAAAATTGATCTTCAGCAAATTCAACAAATCGCAAATTCCTAAAGTGAAAATGGGATGAGTAAAAGATTAATTACCGGATTTGTATTCATTTGCATGCAATGTTTCGCATCTTTCCCCTTATCAAGACAGTTCAAAGGCCCAATTTCTGTACTGCTTGCTGCCTCCAACTCATCGTGCAATTGATCCTTACTAGAAACTTGAGCAGGGAATTCTTTTTTTGTATAGCCGGACCATCCAATGTGCCGATTCTCTTCTTCAATTACAAAGCGATCATCTGAACCATGTTGTGAACGAAGATGAGTAGCCGCAGGTGTGGTGTCAGGTGGAGTCATCTGAGAGAAATTTGACCAGCTATTTCGAATTCTCATCTTTATCTAGGAAATTTCAAAGGAGAAGCAAGAAATTAGAGCTAAGGCTGAAGTTTGCAGAGGAATTCTACAGGGCGAATACTACGAGGGTAAGGGTATATAATCCTCAGGAAGAATTGGTGAAAATCAGTGTAACCGGCGGATTTTCTTGTTCATTCGTAACGTGTACATTACTGAAACGCATTTACTACACGTGTAGAACCATCTTTATTTCCAGTAATGCTTCATATAGACGCCGTGTACAAGAGATGACCAGATTAGATAGTGTTTTTCATATAATCAGAGCGAATGGTCAAACTGTAGTACGTAGAGTTTGCTTTTCATTGTCGAGTTTGGGACCTGGAGTAAGATTTTCCAATTTTGTAAATAATTAACACACTGACAAGTACAGCATTAATCTTAAAAACAGTGACAGCAAAAACTCAGCAATAAACAAAGTATGCTAAAAATGAACAAGTGCATTAGCGAAAAAGGTAGAACATGAAAATAATATTGTTAAAATTAAAATAAAGCCACACATTCAGACTCATGTTAACATGGAAGAATTTTGTTTGACATAAAACACATTTTGAGATACAATATGTGCTGAAAATTATGTAATTTCTAACATAAATGTATTCACTAAATCTTTAACCATAACAAGACTTTAATTAAAATTCTTTGAAAAACTGAGTTATTGATTAATTAAATAAAAGATTTAATTCTGAAAAATCTTCAATGCGTTTGAAAAGAACACGACTTAGACTTAACAGCAATTGTACTTCAATAGTCAAACTACAATAGCAAACTACTAAAAGAAATACCATGTCAATTCAAAGAGCTAATGACGCATCAAGACATTTTCCAAACCAAACAAAGCAAGGGTGCTCAAGGGACAGAACTAGCAGAACATTAGACATTTAGGATTTCAATGGTTAAAAAATTAGTTAAAATACTTACCATGTTAGGACCTGTATTGTGTAAAAAGTGTGGTACATGGAAAACTATTACACACTTGTTACTATCTGCCTAATTTAGCTGCATTCGTCGGTGTTTTATTTCATTAGAAGTAAGGAAATTTACATTATTCAGAATATACATACAGGTATGATCATGGATTCCTTAAACCAGTGGTAGAGTTAAACTGAATGGTTGTCAGCGGTTAGCATTAGTAACTCAACAATTGCAGTTGCAGTACATTTCCATTTTTATATGTTTATGCAGGGTTGAAGGTTGAGTTTGGAGTTTCAGGTTATTGTGCAACTAACGTCCAAATATGGTAAGTATTTTAACTAGTTTTTTAACCATTGAAATCCTCAATGTCGAATGTTCTACTAGTTCTGTCCCTTGAGCACCCTTACTTGCTTCGTTTGGTCTGGAAAATGTCTCGATGTGTCACTAGCTCTTCGAATTGACATGGTATTTCTTTTAGTAGTCTGCTATTGTAGTTCGACTATTGAGGTACAATTGATGTTAAGTCTAAGGCGTGTTCTTTTCAAACGCATTGAAGATTTTTCAGAATTAAATCTTTTATTTAATTAATCAATAACTCAGTTTTTCAAAGAATATTAATTAAAGTCTTGTTATGGTTAAAGATTTAGTGAACACATTGATGTCAGAAATTACATAATTTTCAGCAAGATATACAAATCCAGCAATTTTCAAATCAATTGGTTCAACAAACAAATGAATGGAAGAGTATAACACTTACATTGTTTAATCGTCTTTGGCATACATTTGTAACCTCATTCAGTTTCCCCATTGTCTGACGATACTGAAGCAGCATCCTTCCACACAAGATCACTATAACCAAATTGTCTTGCAAAACAAGAAATCAACTGGTCCTGAACTACTTCTTCCGAAGGAAGCGCCAAGCCCGTCTCCCTTCTCAATGATGTAACGTCTTTATTTGCAATTCCACAAGGCACAATATGCTTAAAGTAGCTCAAATCTGGATCAATGTTGAATGCCAACCCATGAGAGGTGACTCCATATGAAATCCGTACACCAATGGCTCCGATTTTTCTCTCTCCAACCCAAACCCCTGTTTCACATTTATTTCCAGGGCAAGCTTTCACACCATACAGAGACACCAAGTCAATCATAGTCGACTCAAGTTTCTCCACATATTTACGAGCACCAAGCCCCATATCACGAAGAGCAATAATGGGATACAAGATGGCTTGATGTGGACCATGAAATGTAATGTCTCCTCCTCTTTGTGTGTAGTGCAGTTCAGCTCCTATTCTTTTGAGTTCAGTCTCCGGACTCAACAGATTGTGATCAGTTCGTTGTTTGCCAAGGGTATATGTAGGTGGATGTTACAGGGACACAAGGGTATCTGGAATCTTATGACTTTTTCTATCAGCTACCAGCTTTTCCTGCAGCTTAAGTGCTTCCAGATAGCCGATAATGCCCATTTTCAAGACCTCAAGATTTCGCGAAACCCTCATTTCCTGCAAACCACTGTATAACCAATTATGCATCTTAGTTTTATCATCGCACGGAATTAACTCAGCATAACATGTTCCGACTTCATATCACATGATGTATATAGACTCCAAAGAAATTATTGGCATGTTACAAATTCATAGATCAGAAAAACACAAGAGAAGGGTGAAGTCACTCGGGACAAAGAGCAATCATTCCAAGTCACGAACTTTACAGTTAAAGCATGATATAAGTCGATAAGAACTCAACTTCCAGGTATAAGCTGATAAGGCATGATATAAGTTTTCCAAAGAAAAGTGAAAAGACAATTAACTTCAGAGTATACTGAAGAGACGATATACGAATTTGAGCACACTTGTTCTCTACCTTTCTATAAATGGGAGAATAAGTGTTGGCACATTGTAAGATACTGGAGAAATAAATTTAAATCACTCGAAGTTTGGCGCTATAAACGGAAATTCACGATGGTTATCGATGCATTTCCCAGAATATCGATACATGTCCATTCTCCGCACATAGAAATCCTGTTTAAACATACACAGACAGACTAAAGCTTGACTATCGGGGTGCCATGGCAGCTCAATTTGGATAGAGCTACAACCAAAATGCAAACTGGATTAAACCCAATACGCTTCAAAGGCCATTGTGTAAGCGGCATTTCATCAAACAGCTGATGGGCATTAAATGTTAAGCTTGAGTTCACAGATTCAACGTGGCCAAAGATTCAAAATTTACACTACCAAATACCAATGATACCAAGTTCAAAGAAGCATTTCATCGAACGGTTATGGGCATCGAATGTTAAGCGTGGATTCATTGATTCAAGCAATAAAAAGAACAAAATTTAACAACAAAATTAAGAGTCTTAAGAAAGCTGAACCAGTCACTGCAGAATAAGAGAGAGAGCGGTTCCGAGGCACCCGGACTTTGCTGGCTGTGACAGCACTGTGCGCAATCTAATCTGCTAAAGTTGAACGCTGCGTGTTACTGGTGCGTAATGGTATGGAAGTGATTTTAAAATGACTAAGTGTTTTATTAAAAAATGCTTTTAGGATCTAAAAACACTTAAATGCTCTCTCTTTTATGAAGCACTTCAAGTAATTTTTCAGGATTCACTTGTGTTTTAACTATAAAATGGTTCCAAAAACATTTTCACAAGTAGTGATTTTGATTATTTTAAAAGCACTTCTTAACGAACAGTCATACATGTTTTTTTCTTAAGGGATAATCGATTTTAATGTGAAACTCACTTATTTTCTTTACTCCTGGTGTGTTAATGAACCCATGATTGGTCAAAAATCAGTATGAGCAAGAATACGCATTCTTAGAAAGTATCCATGCTCGGGAGATTTGAATACAAAAGTACAGATAAAATAACCGTTCTTTAAGTCTTAACCACTTGAGCTACAAGCACAAGCTGCTTCGCAATAGTTTGAAATCTTAATCAAGGAAGTTTATTCCGCTTTTAAGTTTTTGGTTGATTTAGTAACCGCCGATCATGAAATTTGAACTGACACCAATACAAATTGTATCTTCAATAGTTCTTTCCTATTGAAAAACTCATAGCCAATCTTTCAGGAACATGTTCCCTTTGAGCTGGTTCTTCTTGCATTTCTATAAGCTGTATCAATTGTATAGAAACATGAATCGTACAACATCGTCACTTTTTTTTACTGTCCGAGGTAAACGAAAGAGAAAAAACCCAAATCTGACTATTATATACGATAACTTACTAAGACATGACGAACGATAAAACTGTCGAGGAAAAACAAAACAAAAATCTCTGTGCCATCTATATAACATGGTAATCAGATAACCATACTCATGAAGAGCAGGACAGCATGCAAACTCCAGGCCTATAAGCCCACGCAGGGGGCAAGCGAGCGTATTTCTCCATTCCCGGTTGCTCATCATATGGTCGTTCCATTACTTTAAGCACCCTCCGAACCTCCTCAAAATCACCTTGTTCAGCTGCATCGATGGCACTCTGGCACAAGTAGTTTCTGAGAACATATTTAGGGTTCACCGCATTCATTGATGACTTCCTCTCCTCATTTGAGATGCCGCTAGAGGCCAGCTGCACAAGCAACAACCATAATGTGTAAGAAAATCATATGATATATGTTGCTTTTGATGAGACTAGCCACTGGACGAGTTAAATAAATCTTCTGAGCAAAACAATTTTTATGATGAATACAATGTTGGTAGCAAACCAATATACTTTTCCGAGATAGAAATCATAAGAAAACCAGAGTTCAGCGTACCTCCTCTATGTAGATTTTCACCCATCTGATCCATGCCTCCTTTCGCTCCTGCCCAATATCTAATAGAACAGCCTTTAGTGGGTTCAACAACTCATCTTCGGGAATGTTAGGATCAGCTTTGATATTGGATAGCAACCGAAAAAAGTTTGTGTAATCCACTTTGTCGATAGCCATGTTATTCAGAAGTTTACTGATCAGCTGTTTAATGTACTTGGGGAGACCAAGTTTTTTGGTCATTATAGCTTGATAGTCATCCATGAATTTGGTTCCATATCTGCAAATGATCCCCCAAAAATAAAAAATTTAGGTAACTCCTACTTCAACATACATTTAATTAGGATAAAGTGTAGGAACGACAATTACCTTTCCATTGCATAATTCGCCTCCTTATCATCTATCAACTTGGCAGCTACAAGAGTTCTAGTGAATTGTGCAATATTCCACAAGCCAATATCAGGCTGATTTGCAAAACAATATCTCCTCCCAGGAAGATCCGTGGTATTCGGCGTGTAACTTGGATCAAATGCATCCAGAAATCCAAAAGGACCATAATCGATGGTAAGACCCAAAATGCTCATATTGTCAGTGTTCAACACACCGTGGGTAAAACCTACCCCCTGCCATCTGGCAACCAAGGAAGCCGTACGCTACGCAACCTCCACCGCCCAAGCTGTTAAAAAAACCATGATCAGAGCAAAGCTCAGAAAAAAAAACTAATTAAGTATGCCCGAGTGTAAAACTTCTATCAGAAACTATTTTCGGAGTGGCAGCAAGGGTAGATGAGAGAAAAGACCAAGGTTCAGCAAATGTGAGATTGCCAATCTCAATAGTAGTAACCACATTGGCAGAAATCTTGCACTAACAAATCTATCACTAAAAACTATATAAGCCAGATAGAAAATGGCAATGCATCAAATCATCACATTCTGTGATACACAATGACACCAACACCTTTACTCTAAAGGAAAATTAGAAAAAAGATTACCTGCATACTTGTTAGATGTCAGATCAAGAACTTCTTCATTGCCTGTGTTGAAAGATAAACTCTCGCTTCTACTCATGTTCTCTATATGAGGAAAGTGATGCCTAATGGCATAGTCTGCAAGAGTACGAACAATTTCAAGGTCCTCTTTTTCTCTAGCAGCGTGTATTTGGTATGACCCAAAACGCAGAAATGATGGAGAAACCCTGCAAACAATTGCACCGGGCTCCTCTTTTGGATTGCCACTGCAAATGAAGACATGAGGAATTTCTTTTCATAAGAGAACATGAGAAACATATATTCCTAAAATTTATTCCTTTTCAAGCAAATAGTGATAGTTTAGCATAAGATCAAACCAACAAGCCTAATATATCTCAAAAAACAAAATGGTGTGTGTGGTTCTCACAGTAAAACATGATTGGGTAGAAAAATACTCGTTGCATAGAAATTTAATTAACATACTCATAGAACATGTCACGCGTGACAAATTTTCCTGTGGTCACAAGACAGAGAGCTCGAGTTGTTGGAATTCCAAGATTATGCATTGCTTCACTGCAGAGGAATTCCCGGATGCTACTGCGAAGCACAGCAAGGCCATCTGCAAACCGACTGTAAGGAGTCTTCCCAGCACCTTTAAGCTGAAGTTCCCATCTCTCAGACTTAGAATTAAGAACCTCCCCAAGAGTAATAGCCCGCCCATCTCCCAACTGCCCAGCCCACATGCCAAATTGATGTCCACCATAGCACTGAGCATAAGGCAACCTGCATAAATAAAGCATCCATCTAGGATGCATGAAAAAAAAAAAGACAACAAGCCCAAATTCGAGTCTCCTAACATAATATTCAGAGAAGAACTTACGATCCCACTAAAGGAGACGCCCCAGAGAATAAAAGAGGGAAGTCTGGCCTTTCAAATCTGTAACTCCAAACAAGGTGGCTAATTAGTCCCATGAAACATGGCATACCACACGTGCAAAACATACTTACTCGTGCATCATTCATCAAAGTGAAGTACTATGGTATATCAGTCAATGGTTCAAGGCACAGCAGTAAACCAAAGCAATCATCTGATACACAAGATGAAAAACACATGTGCATAGGAAACAATAATCTCAGGAAAATATCAGAACTCGAAGAAAAGGAAATTTCAATCAATAACAGGAATCTTGGCAAACCATGTGAAAATGTGGTGACTCCATATGTATAAATATCTGGAGACCAATTTACCATATTTCGACATACGGGTTATAATAGTAGGTCATGTTATTTACACAATGATCTAATTTCCTAAAGCTCTATTCACAAGGTTCTTGTGCACAGGTAAAAACAGGTCCACATTCGAACATCAAAGGACCATCAAAACCATTATCCATAATATATGCTGTCAAACACAATTTTTCCCTCTTTCTTATTCTACTAAACTCACTCTTAAGATGAAGTTTATTTTCTCATCCATGTTCTAGAAAAGCATTAACACTTCCTGGGAGCACAAGAAACAAATACTCACTCTTTAGGATCCAAATCAAGAAACTCGGCGACTGATTCTGACCATGCAACAAGCTGAGGATTTTCGACTTCAGCTGATGGGGACACTTTCGTATAACAAGCATGCAACACCTGATAATCAAAACCCAGAATGCATAACATCAGATTGCAACATAACACCCCTCAGCTAGAAAAAATTTCAAAGTATAGCTCAGAGCAAGAGTCCTATCAATAGCACAGTTCCATAGCCAAATTACGGGAGCTCAATAAGGATCTATCTGTCTTTCAGGATTCTAATCACAACATAACACCCCCCTCAGCTAGTTATCATCAAACTGGAGCTTATCATCAAACTGGAATTCAAAGCAAGAAATCAAATCACAATCAAACCTATCAATGGCACAGTTCCATAGCCAAATCAAGCTAACCCAACTAACAACACTCAACCTGTAAGCCACTCAGCAATTTCTTGAATGAGTAGGTACAAATTTCTAGATTGAGTATGTACAAATTTCTAAGCAGTTATGTATAAATTTAACAACTTTTCCAATTTGGGGCGAAACAATAGCGCAAGTGAAAGCCTTTAACGAGTTCACAAACATACACGCCACATATGTTTCATTTTCATTTTGGTTTTTCTCCACTTTCTCAGCAACCAAACAGAACCCAATTCACAACACACAAATCGTAAGTCACTTGGCCATTTCTCGATTGAGTAACTACAATTTTCAAAGAATTTATGATTAAATTTAACAAATTTTCCAAGTTGGCACAAATCAAAAACGCAAGTCGAAGCCTTGAGCTAGTACCACTTTCTCAGAAACCAAACAGAAAATACCAATTCCTAATACACAGAAAAAATCAAACTAACCTCTCGTGGAATCGTATCAGTCCGGGGATCGCCAGGTAGCTCTCTGGTAAACGAGTTATCCCAATTTAGATCTTCGAGCTTCAACCTTACCCTGTGAGTGTTACTTACACCATTGCTCTCGCTCTTGCGAATCTTCTCATCGCCGGCCAAGCTCTGATTCTGCAAATCGTGCGTCACGGAGTCGACCGACGCGGCGGTGGCCTCCGGCGGGGGTGAGTCCATGGGAACTTGCTGTTGGCTGCGGCCGGAGCTGAGGTTGCATGCGAGGAGGGGCAGCCTGGGAATTCCAAAGTTGTTGGAGGGGTAAAATGGGAATTTGGAAGGGCGACGGCGGAAGTTGAGGGCGGTAGACAGAGAGGGGCGTGGGAGGGAAAGTGAGGAGAGTGTGGAGGAGGCTTTAGAGGAGAAATGCGAAAGGATTTGCATTTTCTTCTGTCTGGCTTTTTCGTCTATCTAAATAAAATTTGAGTAAAATTGATATAACCATTGTTCTAAAAAATTTGTACTAACGCCACATAGGTCTCGTGTAGGTGTTAAGTGATTGGCACCATTTGATTAATTTATTGGCGTTTAAAAATTAAGAAAAAGCGTTTAAATCTGCCTAGACGTCTGTCTAAACTCTCTTCGGTCATGATTTTTAGTTTGACAGAACATTGATAACTTTCATTTTGCATGTTATTTTTACAATAAATTGTAAAAAACTTGTTGAATATTTAGATGAACACTCATTGTATGTTTGTTTCACATGTTTTCAATATGCTCTTATACTTTATAATCTTTATGTCATTTTATTTTACAATTTATATATCGAATACAATTATGTATTTTTTTTAATATAAATAGATATTTATTTGTATATTATATGATAAATTTAATTCAAAATTTAAAAAAAATAACTGTCTTGGCTGCCCCGCCTAGACTCTTAAACGTTATATCATTACTCACCGCCTGACTAGCGCTTAACACCTTTTAGAACTTTGAATATAACTACAATTTTGTGAGCCAATTTTATAAATAATCCACTTTATTTGTTACGATTGAAATAGGTCCGATGAGCCCCCACATCTTTATTTCTATACCAAATTTATCACACAAGTATTTAATCTCCTGATTTCAGGATTATTTTTCTTTTTCTTTTCTGAAACATTTAAAGAATAAAATAATACAAGTGTAAAAATTTAATCTCCTAAATCATTGCAACGTTGATGGATTCGCAGTGGCCTTAGAAGCAAAAAATTCCTGGGCTCCCATCGTCTGCATATATACAAGGATTTGATATTTCAAGTTAATTGGGGCTATTCATCTCCTAATTCTTTTTCTTTTTCATATTTTCCTTCTTTATTTCTAATTATTTATTGTCTCGATTGATTAAGGTTTCTTGCATATAGGAATAGTAGAAAAATGCTAAGCAGATTCTCTGAAAGTGGGACTCTCCATGTATTTTCTGTCATTTCATAGTTTAACGTCAATTATAGTGACCACATTATAAAACACTGTGCAAAAAAAATGAGATGACAGAGAGTCTATGGAGAGTTTCACTTTTGAGAAAGTCTATTTAGCATTTCTCGCATAGTAATCTGATTAGTGTATTGTTCGCCGTGGAAATTTGCATATGCATTTCCATGTCGTTTTTCTTGATGGCAAACTCATGCTATTACCACCATAAGTTTTACGAGAGTGTTGGTAAATTTAACCTAGTTCATTATTATGTAAGGATATTTTATGAGTAAGCTTGCAAGATTAGGATTTGGATTCATTGCCTATAAAAATAAGAGTTTGCTTTAGATTTCTATATTTATACGAGTGATTTTTATTTTTTTAGTCAATGCTTAATTGTGACCTTTTTTTTTGTCAAAGGATAAATTTCATTACCACAACCATATGTACAACCAACGCTCAAAACAAGTTAAGCACAAACAAAAATGGGCCACAAACACACAAAAGACAAAGCCCCAAGACCACCTTTAGAGCCCAACACACACAAACTAAACAAATAGAAAAACTACTAGAAAACTAGTCTTCATGCTGCTGCTAGAGAACCACCCAACAATCTTCATGAACCGCCTCCCAACACGATCACCTTAGATCACACCATCAAGAACCCCAGAATTGGTGAAGCAAGAGGCCGCAACATCCTCAAAGAACCAACAAGAATCGCCGCCACGAGAACAATGAAGCACGCTGGGAGAGTCCATGAGCAACATCACCAACAAGGGTGAACAACAAGTAGGACCAATAATGGTCAACAAGGGTGGTAGTTCGAGCACCCAAGCAAAATCTCTAGACACCCTACTAAAGATGCGTGACAACTCGCAGTAAACGAAAACGATAATCGACCGAAATTGAAGATAGAGGTGGCGGAACCAAAAGATGAAGATGATGGAGGGGGATGGGTCAAAGAGTACGGAGGAAATAGGGGGATATAGTTTAAGTCTCAAAAAGGTGAAATCAAAGGCAAAAGGAGAAAATATAGGATGAGATTGTGAAAATTGTAGGGGATGGGAGGAAAATTTGCAAGCAACATGAAGAGCAAGAAAGAACTTAACCAAGCAAACCATTGAAACAAAACACGCATAAAAAACATGGGACTAGTACCAACCCTAACCAAAGTTAAGGCTGGCACCAACGCAGATTAAAGAAAACGAAGATCATTCACACAACGGTGAAAAAGTCTCTCACGAGGAAGAGAAAAGCTCTCACAGAGGAGACCGTGGCCCGCTATTTCTTATATTTGTATGAGTGTTTGTATCGTTATTCCAGCTCTAATACCAGCACTTGTGAGCAATGGAAGGTTGCAATGCTAAGTTCTTCTGTGGAAAATTGGTCATATGAACACATTTTTCAATTTCTTGCAATTGGAAATTGTCAAAATATTAAGATTATGGAAAATAGGAGATAAGCCAAAACTAAAATATTATGAATGAAGATCCTCTTCAAATCCTCTTTGTGAGGATCTCGAAGATCCCCCAATTGTGTCCGTTTATCGTACATCGTGTGGCCAGTTTTCATCAGATACTGTTTATATTCGATTTTAAATAAAAGTATTTACAATGACTTCTGATTGCACGATGTACGATAAACAGACATGATTAGATGATCCCCCAAGATCCTCACAAATAGGATCCAGTGAGGATCCTCATTCAAATATTACAACTTAAACATTAACTTTTAACACTATCGTCATTAAATAATTGATTTTTTTATATAAATAATATTAAGTGAGAAAATTCCTACGTACGACCTAGATAAGGCGCGCTCGTAACCATTTGAGCTACAAGCTCAAACTGCTTAGTCAACTTATACATTAAATTATTCTTATGTAAAAGAAGAATTATTAAAGGTGTCACATCTCAGTCCGCATAGTAAGATATTGTCCGCTTTGGGCTATGCCCTCACGGGTTTATTCTTGGGCTTCCACCCAAAACGCTTCTCTTTATATGGAGGTGGGCATGTACATATAAGGCATATCACCTCCTCTCCCTCGGGCGATGTGGGATCTTACAATCCACCCCCCTTAGGGGCCCGACGCCCTTGTCATCACACTTACGCCCGGGGAGTGGCTCTGATACCAAATTGTCACATTCCAGTCTGCATAGTAAGATATTGTCCGCTTTGGGCCACGCCCTCACGGGTTTGTTCTTGGGCTTGCACCCAAAACACATCTCTATATAGGAAGGTGGGCATGTACATATAAGGCACATCACCTCCTCTCATCCGGGCGATGTGGGATCCTACATAAGGTGCTTATGATGTAAATTTGAGTTACCCTAAATTAATAGATACTAGCCTTCATGCACGCACTCAGCAGAAGATATTTTTTGAATCACAGCGTGCTACGCGCGACTTACATATTTAAATGTATTTATATGTGTAAATTGACAAAAGGAAAGTCAAATATTTGAAGTAAATGAATAATCTTAGATCATACTAGAAGAAACCCCTCATAAACCAATCAAAGTAGCTGAATTCAAATAATAAAATCGATCTCTATTGAATTTACATTAAGAATAGAAAAAAATAATATTTAATAAACAACTGATTGAATCACATTATTGCTAGCCCGTTGTGAGGCTAAGCACACCCCCTCATTCTTAGTGTAGATAATATCGTTTGTTCAGAAGAAGAAAAAATATATCATTTGACAACTAATTTAATCACATTATTATGCGCATGCGAAATACCTTTTTATAACCGGTATTACACATATCTTAAGATGTTTTGAATGTGTTTAAAATATAGAAAATAATACTTAAAGAACAACTGATTGAATCACATTATTTTTAGCCTATTGTGAGGTACTAATTATTAAAAAAAATTATACAAACAAAATTAATTATTTAAAAAATACTATTAAAATGACAAAAATACCCTTGCCACATTTGATGCATTATTTTGGGCTGCTTTTGAAATTTTTTGTTTGAGGGGCATTTTTACCCACTTTTTTTTGTGAAGCTTATGACCCCAAAAGGGGTTGTTACCTTTATATATAATTAGCCTTTATGCACGCACTCACATGCGTGCGTAAGATATTTTTTGAATCGCAGCATACTACACGCAACTTACAAGTTTTAAATGTATTTATATGCGTAAATTAACAAAAGGAAAGTCAAGTATTTGAAGTAAATGAATAATCTTAGATCATGCTAGAAGAAACCCCTCATAAACCAATTAAATCAGCTGAATTCACATAATAAAATCGGTCTCTATAGAATTTACATTAAGAATAGAGAAAATAATATTTGATAAACAACTGATTGAATCAGATTATTGCTAGTACATTGTGAGGCTAAGCCCACCATCTCCTCCTTAGTGTAGATAATATCATTTGTTACACTAAAAAAAAAAAAAACAATCATTTGACAACTAATTTAATCACATTATTATTCGTGTGCGGAAAACCTTTTTTTATAACCAGCATTATACGCCTCTTAAGATGTTTCGAACGTGTTTAAAAATAGAAAAAACAATATTTAATGAACAGATGATTGATCACATGATTACTAGCCTATTGTGAGGTACAAATTAAAAAAAATTGTACAAAAAATTAATTATTAAAAAATACTGTTAAAATGACGAAGATACTCCTGCCACATTTGATGCATTATTTTGGGTTGTTTTAAAAGTTTTTTATTTGAGAGGCATTTTTATCCAATTGTTTTTTGTGAAGCTTGTAACACCACAAAACATTATTGCTCCATTGTGAGGCTAAGCTCACCCCTCCCCTTAATGTAGATAATATTGTTTGTTAAAAAAAAAATCATTTGACAACTAATTTAATCACATTATTATCCGCGTGCCAAAGACCTTTTGTATAACTGGCATTACATGTCTCTTAAGATGTTTTGAACATGTTTAAAAATAGAGCAAATAATATTTAATGAACAATTGAGTGAATCACATTATTGCTAGCCTATTGTGAGGTATTAATTAAAAATAAAAAATAAAAAAAAGCTGTACAAAAAAAATTGATTACTAAAAAACACTGTTAAAATGACAATGTATAGAACAAAAGTAAATAAAATCTTTCAATAAAATCTTATTTCAACAAACTTCTCTGTGCACATGGCGTTTTATTGTATTTGTAATGCCCATCCCCAAAAATTATGATTTTTATAATTTTAATACGTGAATTTACGAAAATGTCTTTCGAGGAAAATATGACTTATGTTGACCACCTTGTCATGTCAGGTAAAATTTATTTTCTTGGTGTATTCTCGTAATATTTGTTGCTACTAACGCGTGAGCGAAAATGGAATGTGATTTGGAGTTCTAACGAATGAGATATTAACGTTTAAAGTTAGGGGCATTTTAGTAAATTGATCATTTTCTAGAAGGCTCCAAATTTTTGGAGCAAATTTTGGAAAGCCACGTATATGGCTGAGATTAAAAGAAAGGAGAAATGGACGATTGGGAAAGAAGATAAATGAAAGAAATGAGGGAGTGGTGTGAACCAATCAGGAAATATGAGAGAGAGAATGACCAATGAGAAGTGAGAAAAAGGAGGGAAATGAGGGAAGAGAGAGGGAAAGGAACCCAGACCTCCCTTGATCCGTGCTTTATTTTCGACCCAACCCTGTGTATCTTCCAATTCCGACCACCGTCAACGATAGGACCGGTGCCAAAATGATCCTTACTTCGAACCCATTCGTTCTCTCTCTCATTCCCACCCAAAAAAACTGATAAAATTAGATTGGTTTTAAGAGAAACCGCACAGTGGGTGCGGCGAGTTTGGCTTCGATTCATCAAAACCTGAAGCTAACTCTATCCATCTCCACCACCATTAGACTCCACTTGAGGCCTGGAACAAAGACCAAACGATTTTAGAGGCGGCGGAGCCTAGGGGTGACGGATCGAAGCCACCCATTTCTAGGGTTTCTGGTGGTTTCATGGCAAATTGAGGCTTTTTCCGGCTAAATTGGCCTTAATCGTATGAAAGTTGTTCCTTTCATCGAGATATTCATTCCTGTAAAATTTGGGAATTTTGGAGTTGTTCAATTTTCCGGTGAGTCATGGTGGCCGGCCACCACGCGCGGCGGTGCGTGAGAGAAAAACCCGAGGTCCCTCCTTAGGTTTTTCAATGTGCCAAATCCGAATCTACCATTTGTTTTCCCAAATTATAACATTTTAGTAGAGTCTTATTAAAAGGTTCCTAATTGTGTTTAAGCGCTTTGGTGGGGAGTGATCACATTCTCGATAGTTTGAGCGGCTTTCGGGCAATAGAAAACTAGTGAGTGGACCCCTTCCTAACTTATATGTTTTTATTAAATATTTGCCTAGCAATCATCTCATATTTCATGCATAGAATATGATTTATAATATGTTTTACAGAGTTACATTCTTATAATTTATTAAAATAGCTAGCTTTTACAAAATAATTATGATTTATCGGATTTACATATTACTAAAGGTCATGAATCGTTGGATTTCGTTCATGAATTTATGAATTCACGCATAAGTTTAGATTGGATTTCTATAATGATGGTTTACAAAATAAAATATTCATGTTTTATAGAATTATGTTTTACTAAAGGATTTCAAATATGCATTGTTGGATTCTCGTATATGAAATTCTATGACTTTAGAATATGATTTATTTATGGATTTACGGATGTGCATTATTATGGTTTACGAAATGAGATTTTAAACTCTTGAGCTTTGGTGATTTGACTTGAGATTTCGAGATATGTTTTTGGTACGTATTTAGTGGGTTATCATACAGCACATCCACACAACACTGGTATAAATGTCTATAGCCATAGGACACATATGATGGAGGAGTGAGATATGATGTATGTTATACCCCCTAGCTTCATCGCCGAAAGCGGTGTTAAACATCTTCACTAGCCACGGCTAGTGTGGGTGTGGATGTTATGTTATTTGATTCAGCTTCACCTACGGGTGATAGACAAGATATTCAGCTTCACCTACGGGTGATGAACAGGTTATTCAATTCACCTTTGGGTGATAGACAGGTTATTCAGCTTCACCTTTGGATGATAGACATGTACTGCCTTCGAGCGATTATGATACCCCTAAAGAGTATAGTATCGATGAGATTTACGGATTTACCTTCGGACGACGTTTTCACCATTACTGAGCAAGTTTTACACATACTTGTTTTACAAATGTTTTTCATGGCATGCTAGGGTTTTTAGAAAATCTATTATGTAGTATTATATGTGTTTTCAAAATAGGGAGTTATTATGTTCATAAAGCAAATGGTTTCCTATTATTAGTACTATTATTATAAAATTGGTCCACTCACCTTTTTTGTTTTGCACCCCTTCAGGAGTTAGGATTTGAGGCACACGATCCCGACATCAGGACTCTACAACATAAGTATCCTTGTGTCTTCTTAGTATAGGTATCAATTCCTTGTTAGTATCTTTTCATAGTCATTCTTTCATATTATTCTTAGTTAATTGTATACTCTGAACACGTTTCTGCTTTGACATATTCCATTCTAATATCACACCTTTTATTGGTAAGCATGTTTAAAATGGCTTCATCACCCTCGGGTGTCGGCCAGCACGTGCCTACCTCGGTATGTGGGGATATTGGGATTGGGGCGTGTCAGCATTGACGGAAAGTAATAATGCCTATGCACTCTAGTGTGGTTTCGACCTCCACTGGTTGCCCTCTTTCTTAACAATTAACAATTTAACTCACTTACGGTATATGTGATTTGAGAAGTTATATTGTGTTGGGAATCTAATTGCTATAAAAATACCCCTTAAAATTCATAAATTGTCATGCAAGTAAATACACAATTTAAAACACGCACATGATCAAACAAATGTTAAATAAAAATATTAGACTTTGTCCTTAAAACAAGTCATTTATATGTGCGCGACGTGTATTGATACAGGAAAAATGCTCTTACGTATTAATATATCTTATATCATGTTTAGAGACTAATAAAAATGCGGTTCTCTACTATGATATTTCATGTCTTGAAACTTTAAAACCATCAAATTATAAAGCAATATAAAATCCCAATTATGATTAGTTTACGATTTACTACACCTAATACATGTCCACCTCGCACAAGTTGTTTATTACGGAAAACTAAACGTTGAAATCTATGTGCTACATTAAAATAAAATTTGAACATCACTCTCAACAAGGTTTAAATATGCTTTGGCACCCCTGTTACACATAACTGACACTTTTGTTTTTGTTTTTTTTTTTTTTAAATAACTGGATTGATCATTTTTTGACATTTGATTGCAGAAATAATAAATTTTTAGCATGCAGTTATTATATCATCGTTTGATGGTCGTAAAAAGTAAAGAGATGATTTGAGATAGTTTTTTTTATTAAATTTGAATTCATTATGTTAGTTTTATGTCATTCATATATGATTAACATGTCACCGTATCTTGTTTTTCAACTAAATGTCAAAAAGTAATCAATTCAGCTAATTGGGCATTTTTCTGCAGCTTGTGCGGCTGCCCATAATTTCAGTTTGCGGGGTTACGATTTTAGTTCACTCAGGAGCTGCGATCCAGCAAACTTTCCACGTCAAAGAGTCAAATTAAAACTTGTAAAAACATACAAAGTGAAAGTAAATTTGCCTTTTCGACTTCATAGGCACCATTGATGACGATTTCTTCCTCCATTGTACTTTTTCGTCAAAATAAAAGATAAAAAGGGTAAGTGCAGGTGTAGGTGTGAGATTAACTTAATAACACCCTAGTAAGTGTTTTGCGATAATCATATATATATATATATGAGTATAAGTTTTATTTTATTTTATAGAAAATTGAAGACTTGGGTGTTAAACAAAAAAACATTCTGAAAAATTAGAGGGGTCGGTCCTGGGCCAAGTCCAAATGATGAGCCTAAATAGAACCAGACCGAATATAATGGTGGGCCTGATCCAAATACAACTAGACCGACCGTGATCAGAGCCTAAATAAAAACTAAAACAAAATACTACATGGAATAAAGATGTAGAAGGGAGTCCCGCTTAAGGGCCTCAGGCCATGGAATATAAGTAAAACTTGGTGCTGCAATAGGATGCTTACTGAAATATAAGTCCCGGTTTACCTCTAACAAGGTCGTTTGTATTCACTTTGATCTGAGGACATAGAAGAGGATGCTAATGAACAATAACTATGACAGGAGTTTATCCCAAGATAGACTAAAAGTTGCTTACCCAAAACACCACGAATACGACTAGGAGTGAAAACTTCAACTGTCTAATCCAGACTAAAGTAGAACGAAAAATGCACAAAATAATAAGGGCTTACTTTTAAACTTCACATGTATTACTCTAGGTGATTTTGACACGACCGGGAGATTTATATTTTTCTAGACAATCTTGCATTTCTACTTTGTCTTTCAAGATGACTACGGAGGGGCACACTCTTATCATGATCCCTTCAACATATTGCACGAAATTAAGCCTATCATGATAGCGTGAGTTCAAATTTCGTCGGTGGCTAATTTAATATCTAATCTAACAAAATATGTTGTTTGACAAAAAAAAAAAAAAAAGCCTAGTATGAGCCTTTTTGCTCCATAACTATGGTGTATTGTTACCATATGCCTAATCAATTGACATGGGTCCTTTAACCTAATTCTAATTAAGTTTCACATTAAATGTTACTTTTTCAATTTTGAAAAAAAAAAAAACCCAAGATTAAGTGAAATGATTGATTATGTGTATTGTGAGCATACATCATAGTTCTATCAGAGCTTCTCAAAAAAAGATGTCAAAATCCTAGGTGGAATGTCACTATGCATATTGACATCAAAAGTCTCTCTAGCCGAAGTGTTATTTGCTGACTGGATTTGAAGACTTTGTGATTTGAGATCAAATTATCAATGTCAAATTTATTTTTAATTCATTTTAATAGTAGATCTCTTATTCCACTAATATTTTAACCAATAAAAATTTTGTTTCAACATTTTTTTAATAGTTAAAACCATATAAAGTTCTATTTAAATAATAAAATAACATTTGATAATTTGATTAGTGAAGTACAAAATTTAACACAAAACTTAATTGACACATTAGCCATCAATTATAATTTGAATCTTAAATTTGAAATTTTCTTTAAAAATGATCTCAGATATCTTATTAAACCAGGTGACTAATTGGAGCCAGATGGCAGGTAACTACATAAGTCACCTGTGCTGAGTCCTCTCACAAACGATTTGAAAAAGGATCAATCATGGCAGATATTACACTTGGAGATTTGCCATTTGAGTAATGGATGCTATCTTTTTAAATCTTAAAAAAGAAACCACAATTCGATGCATCATTCCCACAGTGTCGTAGGCTGTGGCCTTTCGATAAAATATATAAACAAAGCACCTTAAAAACAATGCTCATAGGATTCATCATGTACCGTTAGATTTTTATCCAACGATTATAATCATTATAACTTTAAAAGGACTTTCCTGTTTGTAACCATTGAATAAAGTAAATAAAGCACATCATGGACCGTTAGATTTTTATCCAACGATTATAATCATTATAACTTTAAAATGACTTTACTGTTTGTAACAATTGAATAAAGTAAATAAAGCACATGAAGCTTGAAGGAGTCAAACAAGACGGTTTCCAAGTAAAGCCACCGAAATTCAATCAGTCACCAAAATGAGCTCATTGCTGACGTTGTTGTGGTTTGATCCTGTAATTTAAATACGAAGAAATCACCTGGTCGTCCAGCAACTAAGTTTTTTATTTCATACTTGAAGAGGATGAAATAAAAAATTGCGAGTGATTGAAACAGAAAATATAGTTTATTTGAAAACCTTTGTAATTTTGCCATGGCCTGTCCACTGAAAAATCTTCTCTTCTTCTTCCTTTTCACGTTTCTACCATTCCCCACCACTGCTCAAACTTATAGAAACATATCTTTAGGCTCATCCCTCACTGCACTGAAAGATGATAACTCGTCCTGGCTATCACCATCTGCTGAATTTGCTTTCGGTTTTCGACAAATCGCAAAAGATGGGTTCCTGCTAGCCATTTGGTTCGATAAGATACCAAATCAAACCATTGTCTGGTCAGCCAATGGGGATAATCTAGTGCCAAAGGGATCAAAAGTGGAGCTTACGGTCGATGGCGAGTTTATTCTCAATGATGCAACTGGCAAGCGAATATGGTACACTCAATCTGCCGGTAGTGGAGTTGCCTATGCATCCATGCTAGACACCGGAAATTTTGTGTTGGCGAATGGAAATTCATCCAATGTGTGGGAGAGCTTTAGTTATCCAACCGATACAATTCTACCCTCACAAACTCTAAATCAGAATGGCATACTCTATGCGCGCTACACGGCAACAAATTACTCGACTGGTAGATTCCTGTTTTCACTAAAACCTGATGGGAATCTTGTACTTGCGACTACAAGGTTCCCACAAAATACGCCCAATCAGGCGTATTGGTCGGTGAAAAATCCAAATATTGGATTTCGATTCATCTTCAACGAGTCTGGCTTTATGTACGTCACATCCAAGAACGGAAGCTTACTCAGTACCATATCATCCAATACGGTTTCAATGCAAGATTTCTACCAGAGAGCAACACTAGAGTATGATGGAGTATTTAGGCACTATGTTTTCCCAAAAAGCACTAGCTCGAGCGCCCGAAGATGGCCTAAGGTTTGGTCCACTTCCTCATCCCCATTCGTACCTCCAAACATCTGCACGTCGATTATGGAATCAACCGGCGGTGGGGCATGTGGCTTAAACAGCTTTTGCACGATTGAAGATCAAGGACCGACTTGCCAGTGCCCAAATGGTTACTCCTTTATTGATCCGGAGGATGAGCGCAGAGGATGCAAGCAAAACTTTGCTCCACAGAGTTGTGGTGAAACGTCAAAGGAGGAGACGGATCTATTCGAATTTCAAGAGCTGAATTACGCAAATTGCTGGGGCGGAGACTACACGCTTTTTGAGGGGGTACCTGAGGATTGGTGCCGACAAAATTGCCTAGATGATTGTTTTTGTGCTGTGGCAGTTTACAACAGCCGTGGACAGTGTTATAAGAAGAGACTCCCTTTCTCGAATGGGGCAATTGACCCCAATATTACTGGAAAAACTCTGATAAAAGTTGGGAAACAAAATTTGACTGTGAAATGGGGTGGAGGTTCCAACACAGAAAAGAAAGACAATAAAACTTTGATCCTTTTCGGATCAATCATCCTGAGTGGCTCTGGGGTTCTAAACTTCCTCCTACCATTGATAACCTATTTGGTTGTTTCCCGAGCCTATTCGAGAAAAGCGAGGGTGTGTCAACCTTATCCAGTCATCTCTGGTATGAATTTGAAGCATTTCACTTATGAGGAGCTAAACAACGCTACGAACCAATTCGAGGAAGAGCTAGGACGCGGTGCTTCTGCAATAGTCTTCACAGGAGTTCTAGCCTCTGATAATGGGAAGAGCGTTGCTGTCAAAAGCTTAGACACTAGGGTCAGAGAAAATGATTTGGAATTCAAAGCGGAAGTGAGTGCTATTGGCCGAACAAACCACAGAAATTTAGTCCAGCTACTTGGATTTTGTTATGAGGGAGAGCACCGAATTCTTGTGTATGAGTTTATGAGCAACGGATCTTTAGCGGGCTTCCTTTTTGGAGAGCCGATGCCAAACTGGTATCAAAGGAGGAAAATCGCCTTGGAAATTGCAAGAGGGCTGTTGTATTTGCACGAGGAGTGTAGCAGCCAAATCGTACATTGCGACATCAAGCCTCAAAACATTCTTCTTGATGACTCTCTCACTGCAAGAATTTCTGACTTCGGTTTAGCAAAGCTTTTGAGAATCGACCAGACTCTAACCACAACCGGAATCAGGGGAACGAAAGGTTATGTGGCCCCTGAATGGTGGAAAAGGTTGCCTATCACGGCAAAGGTTGATATTTACAGCTACGGAATTTTGTTGTTAGAGATTATTTTCTGCAGGAAGCATTTCGAGGCAGAGGTAGAGGATGAAGGTCAAATGATACTAGCTGATTGGGCGTATGATTGCTATAAGCAGAATAAGCTGCACGAGCTATTCAAGAATAACGATGAGGCAATGCATGACATGAAGATGGTGGAGAAGTATGTGATGATTGCAATATGGTGCATTCTGGAGGATCCATCGCTTAGACCTACCATGAAGAAAGTCACATTGATGCTCGAAGGAACTGTCGAAGTCTCAGCTCCACCCGATCCATCTTCTTTCATAAGTTCAGTACTTTAAGTTCTTCCAATAATAATCCATTTCTTATGTATATCAAAATTTGTGTATTTTTATTTTCCAGTAGTCTTTAGCTCTTAACATACTATACGGTATTGAATGTATGATAATTCTCTTGAACTGTCCGAATAAATAGAGGAATTATCAATGGTATAAAACCTGATCCGTCATTTTCCATGTCTTAATAAATAGAGGAATTATTGATGGAGGAACCTTAACCATTTTTATGAGCAGGTTGGCCTATGTGTTAAGCCTAACGACAGCACGTACTCCACGCCACACAATTTGTGTTGTCTGCGTGCTTGACTTGAAAATTCGCCATACATAAGGGAGCATGTGAGGATGTAAAGGTAAAAGAGTCACATCGGTGAAAAGATAAACCTTGAAATTGTCACATCCTAGTCTGCATGGTAAGATATTGTCTGCTTTGGACCAAACCTTGAAATTGTCACATCCTAGTCTGCATGGTAAGATATTGTCCGCTTTGGACCATGCCCTCACGGGTTTGTTCTTGGGCTTCCACCCAAAACGTGTCTCTCTATAGGGAGGTGGGCATGTACATATAAAGCACATCACCTCCTCCCCCAGAGCGATGTGGGATCTTACAATCCACCCCCTTAAGGGCCCAACGCCCTCGTTGGCACGCTTTCGGCCGGAGAGTGGCTTTGATATTAAATTGTCACATCCCAGTCCGCATGGTTTAGGGTTTAGTCCGCTCTGGGCCACACCCTCATGGGTTTGTTCTTGGGCATGTACATATAAGGCACATCACCTCCTCTCCTTCGGACGATGTGGGATCTTATAAAAGGATGGAATCCACATTCCTATTTTTACCTATCACACATCTTTCTTAATTTTTGACCATTAGATCAAATGAATTGAAGAAAATCAACAGACATAAATCAACAAGTGTGTGAAAAGTAAAAAAATGTGTATGAATAATAGTACTCTTATTAAAATTAAAACTTAACACTTTACAAGTCTTCATCAACACGTCTTTGTTTATCAATTATAGCTTGTTCACTTATAAAATAGGAAAATTTGGAAAAATAACTAAAATTTAGACCGCATTTAGAATTATAACCACTCTTCTAAGTTTATGATAATTATAATCAAAATTTGATATGAAATTACTAATTTACCCTTAAAGGACTAAAAACCTATGCGTTATGCTCCTAACCGTGAAAAAAGTTGTTGGCAGACGTCGCCTCGCAAGCCACTGAATGCAGACCACGGCTGCTGCCATGACTACGACGTCAAGCCCAGTTTCCGTCTAATTAAGTCTCGCGGTTCTTCTTCGCTGCTACCTCCCCAACGTTGAGCTTCCTCCCTGCCATGACCACCATGCAGGTTCTGCAAGCTCGACCTCTCTGTCTTCGACACTTACTGTAGCTCCACCCTACCCCACTTTCCTCCATTTTTTCTCCAACGCACACTGTAGCTTCGCCCCCCACCCCACCATGTTCCAGATGGCCACATGCCCCCTAAAATCATCCCAAAAAAGTGGCCACACTTGAATTATTCTTCACCCAGCTGGAAAAATTGATCAGAAGTCCTCACCCAAAATTATAAATTAAAGCAAACTAAAAAAGTTTGGAGACAAAAGGAAGAAGATGGTGATGAAGAAGCAAGTCCAGCAGCTATCCAATGCCAGAAATGATATCAGAGACAAAACCCAATTGGAAAAATTTGAAAGATTTAGAAGAAAACCCAATACAACTCAACAATCATTTAATTCACATAGGAGATAATGAAGTTAAATTGATAATCTTATGTTCTAATTGTACCTATTTCTTCTTCCTCCTCCTCCTTCTTCCTTTGAATACCCAGAAGCCAAAAGTTTGAAGCTTTTTAAGACTAGAGAGAGAGAGGAAAAAAGGCAGAGAGAAAGAGAGAAAGGCAAAAACGCATGTGTAAAGTGAATGAACCAACAATCGAGGGGAGTCATTCTCTCCCTGAGTGAGAACAGCAACAAAACTAAGCTTTCTCTTCTGCCGCAAAGCCTATTTCCGTTTAGGGTCGGTGCCAATCCCTGCTTTTTCTCTTTGCGTTCTATTTCTGCTTTTTGTTGCTTTTTCCCTACTCTCCTTCTTGTTCTCTTTACCTATGCACCCCAATTGCCAATGATCTTGCTGCCCTCAGGTCAGATCTTCCTTTTCCCTATCCATCTATCTGCATATCGCATCGGTGGCACTCTGGCACAAGTAGTTTCTGAGAACATATTTAGGGTTCACCGCATTCATTGATGCCTTCCTCTCCTCATCTGAGATGCCGCTTGTGGCCAGCTGCACAAGTAGCAACCATAATGTGTGAGAAAATCAAATGACATGTTCGCTTTTGACGAGACTCTAGCCACTGGATGAGTTTAATAAATATTCTGAGCGAAATAACGTCTATGATGAATACAGTATCGGTATCAAACCAATATACTTTTCCTAGATAGAAATCATAAGAAAACCAGAGTTCATCTTACCTCCTCTACGTAGATTTTCACCCAGCTGATCCATACCTCCTTTCACTACTGCCCAATGTCTAATAGAACAGCCTTTAGTGGGTTCAACAACTCCTCTTCGGGAATGTTAGGATCAGCTTTGATATTGGATAGCAACCAAAAAAAGTTTGTGTAATCCACTTTGGGGATCAGCTGTTTAATATACTTGGGGAGATCAAGTTTTTTGGTCATTTTAGCTTGATAGTCATCCATGAATTTGGTTCCATATCCGTAAAAGATCCCCAGAAAATAAAAAATTTAATTAATTCCCACTTCAACATACATTTAATTACGATAAAGGTGTAGGAATGAAAAGTACCCTTACACTGCATAATTCACCTCCATATCATCTATCAACTTGACAGCTACAAGAGTTCTGGTGAATTGTGCAATATTCCACAACCCAATATCAGGCTGATTTGCAAAACAATATCTCCTCCCAGGAAGATCCGTGGTATTTGGCGTGTAACTTGGATCAAATACATCCAGAAGTCCAAATGGACCATAATCGATGGTAAGACCCAAAATGCTCATAATGTCAGTGTTCAACACATCATGAGTAAAACCAACCCCCTGCCATCTGGCAACCAAGGAAGCAGTACTCTCAGCAACCTCCACCACCCAAGCTGTTAAAAAATCATGATGGGAGCAAAGTTCAGAAAAACAGCTAATTAAGTAAGCCCGAGTGTAGAACTTCTATCAGAAACTATTTTCAGAGTGGCGGCAAAGGTAGATGAGAGAAAAGACCAAGGTTCATCATAAAGTGAGATTGCCATTCTCAATTGTAGCAACCACATTGGCAGAAATCTTGCACTAACAAATCTTGAGAAAACATGTGGAAATTTGGTGACTCCATATGTACAAATATTTGGGGGACTAATTTAGCATATTTCCACGTACGAGTTATAATAGTGTCATGTTATTTACAAACTGATCTAATTTCCTAAAGTGCCAACCACAAGGTTCTTGTGCAGAGGTAAAAACAGATCCACATTCGAACATCAAAGGACCATCAAAATCATTACCCATAATATATGCTGTCAAACACATTTTTTTTCTTCTTCTTTCTGATTCTACTAAACTCACTCTTAAGATGAAGTTTATTTTCTCATCCATGTTCACAAAAAGCATTAACACTTGATGTTTCCGGGAGCACAAGAAACAAGAATACTCGCTCTTTAGGAGGCTTTATCCACCTTTGGCACAGTTCCATCAAAGCAAGAGATCTATCACAATCAACCCTACCAATGGCACATTTCCATAGCCAAATTACGGGAGCTCGATAAGGATCTATCTGTCTTTCACAATTCTAATCACAACATAACACCCCCCTCAGCTAGTCATCATCAAACTGGAGCTCAAAGCAAGAAATCAAATCACAATCAAACCTATCAATGGCACAGTTCCATAGCCAAATCAAGCTAACCCAACTAACAACACTCTGTAAGCCACTCAGCAACTTCTAGATTGAGTAAGTACAAATTTCTAAGCAGTTATGTATAAATTTAACAACTTTTCCGATTTGGGCACGAAACAATAGCGCAAGTGAAAGCCTTTAACTAGCCCAATGGCTCGGACCGTCGGTGTTGGGCCCATAAGATCGCCTAACTGATGGGCGTGGGCTACTGATGCTTTTGTTGATTTGCGGAATTGAGTCACCCAATAACTCCATTTGGGAGGGGTGGAATTGCTCTAACAGATGAACCACCGTTAACTTATACATTGAATAATTTTTGTTATACAAAAGAAAAATTATTAAAATTAAATATATACCGACCATTTGACTGGTTGACTTATAAAAGTCTGAGAAAGGAGCAGAGACATGGTGAACAAAAATTATAGAATGGCAAGGGTAGTGGGAAGGAAAGATGAGAGAATTCTGACAAGGCTGGCAGATGAATTTGAACAACTGGGCGCTCAGCTGAATTCTCCGGTACCAACCATGGAAATTGACAAGTTCACTCAATCCTGCCATCTCGTTTCTCCTCTCATTCGACACTTAGGCGTCGCTATGAAGTTCGCCGACATCGAGTACTCTGCTAAGGTATTATTCATCTCTTACACTTGATGAGGAGTTTGATGCTTTTTGGCGATGGGTAGATTTGGCTTGATACCTTGTCATTTTCTTCTACATTAATTTGAATCAAATTTCTAAAGTTTCATACAAAATTTGGGTGTACTTTAGGGTTTTGGTGGATTGTGATTGATGAGGGGTTTGATTTCTTAAGTGTTTTTAAAACATCTGAAATCGTTTTTGATGAAAATATTTTTAGAATAAATCCTTAGCAAAAACGCAACTGAATTCGGAAAAATCACTTCAACTGCTTGTTAGAAGAGTGTTCATTCCAGAAAGTACTTCAAGTACTTCTAGAACTCAAAAATATTTTCTCTAAAAACAATTTTTGTCATTTTAAAAGCACTTTCAAACCAGCTCTTAAGTTATATAACGCTCATTTTAAGACATTTTACATATTTCAAAGATGATTTTATTCATAATTTTCTTTTGATTTTGTTCAATACTTCCCTTTGATGTGAGTGTTTCTTTGGGTTTTGTAGTTATATTTTGATTAATGTGGATGTGGTTATCAGGTTAGTGGGGTTGTAAAGGCAGGAAAGTCAGTTAATACTCTAGAAGACTTGCTTGACCATGACATACAGAAGAATACCATTAAGCACTTTAGTAGTAGCTCGAGAATGCTCATCAGAGTGAAGCGTTCACTTGAGATGCTTAAGATAATATTCGAGAAAATTATGGCCTCAAGGTTTTACTTATCTCAACCCTAGCCTCGATCTTCTCTTAGTTCATTGCTTCATTGACATGTCTTATAAGATCATTTTCATTTGCAAATACAATTTCATCCGTAGTTGTGCTGCTACGTCCACTCATATGTTATATTTTCTCATATCCACTTGATTTATATTTCCGTTCACATGTTCTTCTTCTTTTTTCACTTGGACAGCGAAAATACTCTCATGGATCCGGTTAACACAGCATATAAACAAGTTTTTTACCCCTACTACGGATGGGCTAGTAGAAAGACTGTTGCGGGTGCACTGCAAAACCTTCCTACAAAGTCACTGTTCTTCAAAAGGCTAAAAGTAGATGGTAAGACTATTCTAGTATGTAACTCATCATTGTCGTCATACTATCTGCTCCCAAACTGGGTTTCGATAGCTACCGTGGCCAGTTGCAGGTTCTTTCTTTCATATCCAATATAGAGAGGGAAAAAAAAAAAAAAAAAAAAAATCTTAGGTTGAGATATTGAGCATAATTAACATGAACTTACTATGAATGCTATATATGTAAATTCTAATATCAATGACAATAAATTATGCCGAGAATATTTAGTAGGCTAGATGACTGGTTTACAAGACATTAGACTCTCAAGGATTCTCGGTGCCCTAATGAAGTAAATATATTGGAGCCTTAACCCTATACAATCGATGAGGACCCTTCTTACGTAAACACAAGATATAGAATCATTATGGGACTCTAATTGATTTAACAGAGTTTGGGCTGAAGTCTTTTTCGTTAATAGGCTGGATTTGATGAAAGCCCTAGCTATAAAACAAGGTAGCAGTCCCTGCTTCCATACCAGTCGAATCTCACAAAACTACAAACCTATTTCGTTACTAGAGTTCATAAAGGATATAGGAAGTAGAAGGCTACTTCTGTTTGTACCGAGAATGGCCATGCCTGCATGTAAGTGCTTCTGCTTTGCACTGCATGCATGTCTTGGTATACTTGTTGCTTATTTGCTATAACTGTAACCCTAGTTCTATATTGATCCATGAGGGTTGGACTTGATTGGTAACACAGTTTGTTTGGTATTCTATTTTGTCAGAGGTATCGGCTTTTGTTCAGATGCAAAGGACAGTTACTGCGTTGGATCCTCTGATACACTACATTGATAACTTATTCCATTCAAGGGAGTCAGTTCAAGAGCTGCTACGCTTGCTTTGATCGATTTCATTCTTTCGCACTTTATGCATTTTTACAAATATGCTTTGATTTCCGTATTTCATGTGTATTGTATGATTGAATATTAGTGTGATGAATCTTATAAGGAATCAGATTGTTATTTGATTTTGTTGTAATTATGATATTTTTCTTATCTTCATTGCCCTGCCATTCCATTCCATTCCATACTTCGTGTACTGTTGGTCAACTTTTTTGAACTAGAAGGTCTGGCCACAGTTCAAAGCGTGGTAAAAAGTCACATTTTCATATTGGCCACGGGTTCTTTACCTTATTTTCCCTTTTCTTGTAGTGCACTTACACATCACATCTTAGGTATATGGGCTAGATTATTTGTTTTAAGTATAGGCTAAATTGGATGAATAATTTTTGTGGTTATAGAGTATTTAGAAGATAACCTTGTATAAAATAATTAGAAATTAAGCTCTTATGGATAAGTCCGTAAGAATTCAAACCCAAAATTAAAAATTTCATTAATAGCTCCCATCTAAGTTTCACGTGTGAAGCTAAAATTGTTACTTCATTTTCCCTTTCAATTTTGGGTTGAGTTAGTGTTATGACTGGTTGTTAAGGGTTGACGTTTGATAAAAGAAAAAAAGGTTAAGGGTTGGCTGTGTGCGGAAAGCAGGGAAGGTTCATGTCCCTGGTCCCATATCGTCGGGTTTTGCAGCAAAAAGGAAAGAAAATAACAAATCCAACGTTGAAGCATGGGATTATAGATATTAGCCCACACTCTTTTCAAATTCTATCCGCCGCCCTTATATAATGACAAACGCTACGTCAATTCACGGCATGTTTTCATGGACGTTTGTGTTCAACTTGATAATTGGAAAAAGTTGTCGCTCTTTCATATCAAAGCACACCCGGAACGACCAATCAAAACAAGGACGACGCAAAACAGGGGGAAGCCCTCAACAGCCGCCAAGCGGGTTGGCAAGTTTTGCATGCACCCCTCGGGAAACTACGTGGCGTCTTGATCCAATATAGACTGATATGTGTAAATATCTCTTTATATGGTACTGCATTATTGAGTTAAAATGTTAACATAGCGACGAACTCGGTATAAATAAGTTCTTGTCAATTATAGGAGTAAGAAGGGATGCCATTGGATGTGGTTTTGTTCAGACAACATGTCTTGTATTTTCTCCCAATTGTGTCAACCATTTACGACGTGATCCTGTGGATGACGTAGTTAGCCTTTCTACCACATCTTTGAATTTCAGAGTAGAATTTCATGAATTTCCCCTTCTGCCCAGGCCATGTCCCCAAATCGGTTGTCCTGTCTTCTGGGCCAATAGGGTCTATATTCCAGAAGTTTTTGTGATCAGGGGCATGTGGAATGACTACTCGTAGCGGAATAGCTTGTAGATCACCATCTAGCAAGAATGCGATGAAAGGGCCTATTCTATATTTAACTCTAAGTTACATGGGCGTTTTTGCCTTTTTACACCTCTTAATTTGAGTTTAGTAATTAAATTAAATTCTCTACCCCAAAACAAAGTAGACAGCCTATAAATGTGGAACTGGATCCTCTCTGAGGCAAACCCTCGGGATCTTGCTGAGCGACAAACATGGGCTGTTGGATTTCGATCCAACGACTATAACTATTATAACTTTAAGAGGGATCCTCCTGTCTGTAGCCGTTGGATCGAAATTCAACGACCCATGTTTCTCGCTCAGCAGGATCCCGAGGGTTTGCCTCAAAGAGGATCCAGGTCCTATAAATGTCTGAGCAACTATAGGCTCAATAGTGGAGAGGATTTTATGCTAACTATGAAAATAAAAAGCATTTCTGAATTTTGATGCATAGGGTCCGTTTGGCAAAGAATTAAAAATTTTGTTTTAGAAAGAACGTACTAACATCCAAAGTAGGGAACAAAAATTTAAAAGCATACAAGTCTATCTAGATGATAGTCGGGTGGCGAGATAAGACCTAGCGTCAAGGTAAGGCTAGACAATTTTGTGTAAATTATATATATATATATATATATATATATTATATCATTTAATTCAATTTATTATATAACATGTATTTTTTATTTTTTATTTTTTTAAAGAATGTATGTTTAAGGTGAGAGTTTTGAGTCCATATTATATGGTGTGGTCTAAAAAAATTCATTAAATAATACCTAGAAAAGAATAAAATAAAAATAAGATCATAAAATGATTGTTTTGGTGAGATAGGATAGGAGTATAAGAGACGATGACGAGGGGCTAATAAATTAAAAGAAAATAAAAGAAGGAAAAGAGAAGATGGGGGGACCATCGTAAAGAGGTAAAAAGGCAGGCTCTTCTTCGAGCGAACACCGAACGGAGCCTCTGCAACAAATATTTTTTTTTCCAGATTTCGGCGTTCTCCATATACGTCCTCCCAGCCCCTGACAGCTCCGCCTATTCCTGTCCAGGCGTCCGTCTAATATACGTTCCGATTTTGTGACCGAATTTTAGAACAGTGAGTCCATCTAGAGCTCTACAACTAGATAGAATTATGTGATGAATGAATAGCTGTGCTAACACCCCACCCCAACAGCAACCTAGTCGAAGTTGAACTGGACGGCCATGGCGGCGGAGTCTAGTTGGTGAATCAAATCTCAGATCATCAAGTTGTCAGGTATAAATAGAAAACGCAAATGTACAACCTGTTGGAAATTATGTATTTAATTTACTTAGATTAGATATTGAGAGTGAATTACGGATGTCATTTTATTTCTAAGTTATTTTCTTAACTCTCTGTCCAGAAGAGGAGATTTAAAATTACTAATTAATTTCAAAATGACAGGATTTGAAATTATGGATTTTAATATTTTTAGAATTTGTGAGCTTTTTTATTTGTCTAATAATTTAAAATGATAATGTTAAGGAGACTAATTTTTTAAACCAAATTTACAAACCAAATTATATGTCACTAATAAGAAATAAACACGTTAAACAACACTTAAGTAATAATTCAATCATCAACATCTACATCATTTGCTTTACAAAATTTGATTTAGAAATTTGATCTCCCTAACATTACACAATTTAAAAGTATAATAAAATTTAAATACAGAAGGTGCAAGTTGGTAAATGTGCTAGGGGCCAGGTGATAGTCTAGTGGGTGGTGAAGGCTGTTTGATGATTGGTAGCGGTGTATATAGTGAAAGTCATAGTTGTGGTGTTTTCAACAATGGTGATGGGAGTGGAGTAACGGTTGCAGTGGCGGCACAAACGACGATAATGGTGGGCGTGGTGCAGGTGGTGATGGCAAGGTGGTTGTGGCATGATGGTGGCAGAGGCTTGGGTAGTGGGTGTGTAAGAGTGAAGGAGACTATAACTATGAATTGTAAAAATTTAGAAATGAAACTATTTACTTGAAATTTAAAGTTGGAATTTAAAGGCCCAATCCTAAACATAACACGCACTAAGTCTTTACCATCTTAAAAATGAACTCTACTAGTTCCTTGTAAATAGATTATAGATATCTTTTTTAATGGTCGTAAATACTCAAAAATAGTAATCACGCACTCCAAATTACAATCACTAATAAACATCTTTTGTTTAGTTATATAGGCCGCTACTTGTTGTAACTCTCAGAAACTAGACATCATAGTATTCTTTTTAAGGATAAATTCAATATAAAGCCAATTTTGTGATGTTATTATTAGGAATAGTCCACTTTCTAAAAATAGGTCCATTGATTATCTTTTTGTTTAGTCTGTGATAAAACTGAAAATTTTAAGGAATTGTAAAAATAAATTCCTTCAACTGTAGAGCATTCAGTCTCTTTACTAAATACTATACTAATGCAAGTGATCATTTACCACAGTGGTGGAAATGTGTTATGCCCTTGCATGACGATGTAGTTTCGAACCCCATCGGTAGCTAATCTAACATCTAACTAACTAATGCAGTACTGCTATTGCTCAACTCAAAAAATATACTGATATCATAACTTTTTTGTCGATAATCTACGTATATCACAGATAAATCGATTTTAGTTGCATATATTATAGATATTTTTTGCTTATAATCTACCTCTTTATAATTAGTTGTATTCAATACTATCTTAAATAAATTTCGGTTGAAACATTTTATAGTCTTATTATTATATAAGTATGTGACAAGTAGACTCAATTTTGAAAACAAATTAGATTTTTGGACTGAATCTAAACACACTCTTTTTAATTAGCAGACACCTAGAAAGTCTAAAGTATCTTTTTTTAATTAACATACAACTAGAAAGTCCAGTTGAAGTTTAGCTAAAATTTAATTTAGTTGCTGTTGTAGCCTATTTTATCTGACAAGGGGAAGGGGGTCAGCTGCAAGAAGAGAGATGTGTTTGTAGAATTGTAGAGGAATGTGTGTTGAGAGATATATTATTTCCCCTACGTAGTGCCTTTATTTATAGTAATAAGGTAGAGAAGAAATTCTTCTTCTCCAAGGAATACAAGTCCTAATAGGAAAGAATAACTAGAATAAAATCTAATCTATGATTTATACAATCACACATAAACTAGGAAAGTTTACAACACTCCCTCTTGAGTGTGTGAATACTTAAGTGGATTCAGCATCATGTAGAGGTTGAGGAAGTCGACTCGTTGACACTGATTATGGGAACAATGCTTATTCTCAATAAGGTAGGAACTTGAATAAAGAAGTAAGTATCACAAAAAATCCTATGGCTATGGTAAAAATCCAGAGTAGGAACAAAATCCTTAGTCTAAGGAAAAATGAGTGAGAAATGCAAAGTAAAAAGAAACGTCTACGGGACGTCATCAGGAATATGACCAGTCCAAGGTGGGTGCCTCGTTAAAACCTCATTAGGTAGTAAAAGCCCAGTGGGAAAAATGCTCTTAATCGTAGAGAAAAAGAGTACATTAAAATCAAGCAAGTATACTTCAGGATACTGCCCTTGAGTTTGACACAATTCTAAAAAGAACTAATAATGTTACAACTCAGAAAGTTTACGCATGTTAATTCCTTCAACAAGCTTCTGAAACATCGTCTTCGACACTGATTTGGTGAAGAGGTCGACCAGATTGTATTGCGAACAGATTTGCGTGACTTCAATCTTCTGATACTCTTGTTGTTAATGTGAGAAGAAGAACTTCAGCGTAATATGCTTGGTGTTGTCTCCTTTGATATAACCCTTCTTGAGTTGTTTGATGCATGCTGCGTTGTCTTCATAAATCGTCGTCGGGACATCTACAACGGGGTAAAGATCGCAGAAGCTTCAAATATGGTTCACTACTGCTTTCAACCAAAAACATTCCTGAGTTGCTTCATGTAAGGTGATAATTTTAGCATGGTTAGACGAAGTGGTAACTAAGGTTTGTTTAATTGACCTCCAAGAGATTGTGGTGCCTCCAACGGTAAAGATATAACCCGTTTGAGAACGCGTCTTATGCGGATCAGATAAGTATCATGCGCCGGCATAACCAATAAGGCGAGATTAACTTGAGAAGCAGAGAGTGTGACATCATTCAAGGATCTGTAGGGATAGAACAAGCCTAAATATGTAGTACCCTTAAGGTAGCGAAAGATGTCTTTAACGCCAGTCCAGTGTCTGCATGTTGGTGCATTACTGTATCTTGCCAAAAGATTAACAGAGAAGGAGATGTTAGGTTTAGTGCATTAAGTTAAGTACAATAAAACACCTATCGCACTTAGATAAGGAACTTCAGGCTCTAAAATCTCTTCATCATCCTCATTCGGATGGAAAAGATATCGTTTTGCATCTAGTGATCGAACGACCATATGAGTACTTGAAGGCTTAGCTTTATCCTCGTTTAAGCGGCGCAACACCTTTTGGGTGTAGTTCGATTGATGAACTAAGATTCCATCCGAACAATGCTTTATCTCAAGACCGAGACAATATCGAGTCCTTACTAGATCTTTCATCTCAAATTTCGACTTCAGGTGCGCAGCAGTTCTCGCGAGCTCTTTAGGAGTTCTGATAAGATTCATGTCATTGACATATACTGCAACAATCGTAAATCTGGAATGTGACTTCTTAATGAACACACAAGGGCATAGTTCGTTGTTCATATATCCCTGACTAGTTAAATACTCATTCAGATGGTTATACCATATTTTTCTGGATTGCTTCAAACAGTAAAGTGAATGCCTTAGCTGAATTGAGAGTGTGTTCCAAGATATGGAAATATTTGACCCAGTCAACGTAAGTCCTTCGGGAACTTTCATGTAAATTTTCGTATTAAGATCCCCATAAAGATACGCATTTACTACGTTCATCAGCTGTATATTCAGTTTTTTCAGAAACTACCAAACTGATAAAGTAGCGAAAAGTAATCACATCCATAACGAGTGAATAAGTTTTGTCATAGTCAATCCCAGGGTGTTATGAGAAGCCTTGCGCAACAAGACGAGCTTTGTAACACACAATTTCGTTCTTCTCATTACGTTTTCGAACGAAAACCCACTTGTAGCCAATGGGCTTCACATGTGGAGGAGTATGAGCTGCAGGTCCAAACACCTTACGTTTCGCAAGCGAATCGAGTTCGACTTGGATTACTTGTTTCCAGTTTGACCAATCAGTTCTACATCAACATTCATCAATGGCATGCGGTTCAATGTCATCGCTCAACATGATCTCAGTAGCTACTGCAAATGCTAATGCATTGTTGACGATCATCTTATTTCTACACCATACATCATCTAAGCTAGCATAATAGACCGAAATCTCATGATTCTTGGAAGAAAGTTTCGTCTCTTCAATGACACTTCCGTAATGTAGAATTTCCTCATGAGTTGGATATAATGAGTAAGCAACAGTTGGATTCACGGTCGGCTCTTCAGGTGCTTATGTTGTGGGTTTTCTTTTCTAGGGGTGTGAATCCTTTGAACTAAGAGTTCTGCCATGCTTTTGTGTAGGGGCAGATGATTGGCTAGCCGCTAATGTACGTGGATTAGCCAAAGTGGTGTCCTGGGCCTCCAGGAAGGAAGTCTGTCGTACATTTGGTACATCCATATTCGCAGCTGGAATATGTGATTTTGTCACTCGCGCTAGATTGTTGAAAACATCTGGCATGCTCTGAGCTATCATCTGGAGATCTAATATGCACTGCACTTCAATTTCAGACTGAGCGATGTGGGGATTTAAATGAGACAAATTGGGAGTCGTCCACGATATTTCACATCGTTCTTCAGGAACGTTGACATTCTTATCTCCCCCTAATGATGGGAAGACTGTCTCATAGAAGTGACAATCAGCAAAATGAGCGGTAAACAGATCGCCTATCAAAGGTTTTAAGTAACGAATGATCGAAAGAGAATCATATCTGACATAGATTCTCATTATTCGCTAAGGCCTTATTTTTGTATGTAAGGGCGGTCAAATCGGCACATAGACCACACAACCAAAAACGTGCATATGTGATATGTCGGGTTCGTATCTGGTAACCAACTGAAGGGCGCTATATGATTGTGTCGCAACATAGCTCAGGCGGATCAACTTAGTTGTATGCAATATTGCAAGGCCCTAAGCAGTGATCAGGAGCTTGGTACATATGACTAATGATTGAGCAATCATTTGTAAGCGATTAATGAATGCCTATGGTAGGCCGTTCTCGGTGTAAACATGGCGTACTGGATGTTCAACTTCAACCTCAACCAACATGCAATAGTCATCAAAAGTTTTAGATGTGAATCTCCAGCATTATCCAATCGAATATATTTGATCGGATAATTAGGATGGTGAGCCCTGAGCTTGATAACCTGAGCCAAAAGTTTGGAGAATGCAGCGTTCTTTGTGGATAACAAGCACACATGTGACCAACGTGTGGAAGCGTCAACCAAAATCATAAAATATCTAAATGGTCCGCAGAAATGATGAATTGGTCCATAAATGTCCCCCTAAATCCGTTGTAGAAAAATGGGAGGATTCGAACGAATCTTGTTATAAGAAGGCTTAATGATAAGTTTTCCCATGAAACAGGTTTCACATGTGATTCCTTGAATCGAACCTAAACCTCGGGTTAGTGGATGCCCGTGTAATGATTTGAGGATACTGCACATCGCTATTCGCTCAGGATGTCCCAAACTATCATGCCAAAGTGTAATTTCGTGCGCAGTCCTAGAGGTAAGGCCGACCACATAGTGGCATTCTATGGGGTGTATGGTTGTAGTATATAGACCACTCGAGATATGCTCAATCTTTTTTAGAATATGCTTCTGGTCATATTCGTAGAATACTATGCATAGAAATTCAACTTTGTTTTCTACGTGGTAATTGTTTTCTCTAATATCCTTGAAACCTAACAACGTTAATCCGAAACGTGGAGAATAAAGTGCCTCATCAATGGTCAAGATTATACTATTGGACAACATTATACATGCCTTACCGTATCTTTCAATCAGGTTGGATGAGCTTGAGAGGGTTGTTAGATGTGCATTCTTAGGTATAAAGTTAGTGAAATAGATGTGTTCATGCAAAACGGTGTGCGTGGTTGCACAATCTGCCAGACAACTAACTTCCCCACTAGTCATACCTAGAATGAAAAATTAATTTGAATCGGTCACATGCATAAAAGTTCTTAAAAACAAATATCCATTCAAAATAATTTCATTTATTCAAGGATGGTAATTAATTAAAAACTTAATATCCAAAAACAAACCACCAACAAATAATCCAAGCATAAAGGAAAAAATAGTTCAAAATTTAACCAAAAAACAAGGGGGGTTCAGCAACATCCTGCGGAATTCGACCCCAACGTCTTATTTCAACTAAAAAATAGTTTATGTTTAAGATTCTAATCTTCCATAGGGATGGTATCCTCTTGAAAGTCAGAAACCTTCATCATTGTAGTCTCCGGTTTGTCCACTTGCATAAAGTGTGATTCAAACTTCTTACGACGAGAACGATATTTAACTACAACCTTCTGGGGAGCTCGGAAAACACGGGACCAATGGTCTTTTGAACCATAGCGATAACATATATCCGCAGCCATGGTTTCAGGTGTTTTACCCTTATTTTTGAAATTCAGGGCCTTGGGAGCAAGATTTGGGCACTTCTGGGCTTTGTTTCCTCACTTAAGTAGGCATTGACTCTGTCGACCTCGGGGTGGCTTCTGGCCGCCCCTACCACGCCTCTTTTGGCATTGTGGGCGTTGGTTTGTGCTATAGTGTGCTTCAGGCACAACAGTCGCCCCAGTAAATCGAGCTTGATGATTCTTCATTAACAGCTGATTTTTCTTTTTAGTGATAAGTAAAACATAGATCAAATCTAAAAACTTTAATTAACTTCTGAGCTCTATATTGTTGCTGCAGGACAATATTAGTAGCAGAGAAGGTCGAATAGGTATTCTCAAGGAGATCTTCTTCGGTCAAAGTTTCGTTACAAAACTTGAGAAGTCATCGGATTCGACAAACTTTAGAATTATATTCATTCACAGACTTAAAGTCTTGGAAGCACAAATGCTGCCAATCATGTCTTGCTTCAGGCAAAAAGATGTTCTTTTGGTGATCAAAACGATCAGCCAAAGCGACCCATAGTGCTCATGGATCCTCCTCAGCAAGATATTCAGTTTGCAGAGCGTCATGAATATGTCCTCGGATGAAGATCATAGCGGTGGCTTTCTCAGCTTCGCCAACCGGATTGTCTGTCTCATCTTCAATGGCGGGACGCAAATCTTTGCAGTGAGATGGAGTTTTACATCTTAGACCTACTTAAGGTAGTTCATTCCAGAGACCTTTAAAGCGGTGAAGTCGAGTTTGTTCAAATTCGACATGTTTCTATCACAAAATAGATGGACAAGATGTGGTTACTCTAATGGAGAAAAATCAATTAATTCACATATGAGTAGAACATTCTAGTTCTAATAGACATGTATTGGTTTAAATTTGCATGAAAAACTTCGGGTTTTCATAGGTGATGTTTTTAATGAAAAACTTTAGGTTTTTAATGAAAAACTTTAGGTTTTCAAACAAGGTAAATTTATAAAAACTTCAGATTTCAAAGTAATTATGAACTTCAGGTTCATATGTTCCTGCAGGCAAACACAAATATATATATACAGAAATATGCAACAAGAAAATTGCAAATAGAACTTCAAGTTTATAATTATAATTAAATTAATTATTCAGAGTTCGGGTCAAATTTAAAGTGTGGCTGAAAAATATAAAAACTCATTGGGCCTAAAATAATTAGGCGATTAAACTCAGGGCCCAAAATAAGGCCAAAGCCCACTGGTAGGCTAATCAAATAGGTGTCGTGCGTCCCAGGCCTGAATATTGGGCAGGTTTGGTCTCGGGCAGAGCATGCAGGTTGGCCTAGCATCACAAAATAAGTGGCTGCATGCGCAAGCCCAAGATAGGGGCCCATAAAGGGCACAGATCAGCTATGATGCAAACACGGGAGCATAGATACTCCAACGAAGCTGGGATCCAATGCTGTACACACATATACACCAGTAGAAACTAAGATTCTGTGTTTCACACTACATGGGAGAAACGGAAAGAGCTTAGATGGGATAAACTGGTTCTCAGGTCAGGTTATCACCAAAGCCCAAAGGGCTGGTGATGTGGGTCAAAACTCTTAGCACAAGCAGGCAAAAAAATAAAGGTGTTGTGCGAATGGATCGAATGGAATTCGAGGCCCGTTAAGGCTCAGGTGGGATCTTCAGGCCACCCTAACGGCGCTGGGTGTGGGCATCCGTCGAAGCTAGTCAGCGGCATCGCTTTAGGCAGTGTTCCATGGTCGGTGCAAGCCGTTGGTTCATCAGAAAACCAAAATTGAACGACGGAAATGGAATCTTAACGTTGGGGGGGGGGGAATCGAAAGGATTCGATTGAATCTAATTAAAAACTCATGAAATTCTTCTGGAATTTCAAAAAATTGTTGGTGAAAACGATGAGTTTCGTCTAAATCACATGACAACCGGTCGTGTTTCGTTGAAAAAATCGATGGGGAAGACTTGCACTACTACAATATATGTTATCACCGGCGGAGGAAAAACCGACGAGAAATCAAATTTCTGTCGAAAATTTGGCACAAATCCGACATTAAACAATGTAATGTCACATTTCAATAGCGACACTATTGCTAGCGTCGCGAAAGGGCTTCAGTGTCGTTTTTTGAGCTTAATCCGCCACTACACAGCGTCGGTTTAAAGCGACACTAATCTTAACGTCGGTTTAAAGCGACGCATACTTACACGTGCATCAGCTATTTAATAATAAAGTATGCAATCTACTGTCTCTTTTAATTGACATTATATTAAAATTAATTAAATAAAATATCCCTTAAACCGACGTTAGATAACAATTAAATAAATAAAATATAAAATCTAGTAACGGTCTTAACCGACACTATATCTGTTAATAATAATAAAAATAGATCGACAACTGCATGCAATTTCAATTAATTCCAACTACAATAAATTATATAATCAAAATAATAAATTTTAAGATCTAAATAAACATTAATGAAAATAAATAACAAAAACAATAGTGCCAAACTGTACATCTAACATTTCACATAAAATCCAAAAAGTTGTCCGTCGTAACAAGCATTAAATCCGACATTACAAACATAACATAAAAAAACAAAAAGATAAAACAATTATAGTGTCGTATTTAACCGACAAGAAAAAGAACCAATTAAACTACCCAACCGAATCTGCGCCTGAACGTCGTCCAAATCCTTCTGCTTGAGAACCTTCTCCTTGAGATCCTCCATCTGATCCAAAAATCCTCGACAAGTCCACATCAAATCCAACACCTGCAAGCATTCCAGAAAACCCCCCAGCTGGAACTTCAGGAAAAGATCCACTAGGAGCAGCCATCTCAGGTCGATATACTGGCACTTGATAAGGTGGCTGCTGCATGTATGGCATGGGCTGCTACTGCATGTATGGCATGGGCTGCGCAGGCATCGGATACACAGGATATGAAGGTTGCTGATTATGGCCAGCATACGGATATGCAGGGGGAGGCTGACTTTGGCCCGACTGTTGAGGAGGTTGACTCTGGCCTGATTGTTGGGTTCCCGGGTTATACGGTGGTTGTGGCTGAAATCTTTGAAAAAACCATGCAAACAACTGATTTTGCTTGTTCTCTAGGTTCGAAATCCGTTTATTATTATTTTCGTCCCTCATTTTCAACTCATTATTTTGAGTCATCAGCAACGCCATTGAACTCTTAGATGATCTCCTGGAGGAAATTGATGTAGAAGATGAAGAAGATGCATAAGACACCATATCAGGAGTCACACCATGACCGTATCCTCTGACTCTATTATGCCTCTCAGGACCCATAGTATCAACATAAACTTGGGTCCTAAGATCTTCACTATCCTCCTGGCCCGACTCAATCAATGTTTGCAGATTGCTCTCCATTGTTGACTTGCATTACAATTTTTAAAAACAAAAATTCAATCGTAAAACAGAAAAATAAGCTAAAGATAATAAATACTAATAAAATCAAATACTAACACGAAAAAATCTATTACCCCTGTACGCTCCGATGTTTCATCAATCCATGTTTTATCTTTTCGTGTATGACATTCACGAAAAAAGGCTACAGGATCTGCTTCTTTCCCATGCTTCTTCCGCTTTATCAAAAATAAAATTTCCTACAGACAATATAAGCAAACCTCATACTAAAAATAAATATAATTATTTAAAATTAATCATTTCTTCAAAATGTACAATCCATACATATTCTTCCCGCACTCTTGCAAAGGATTTTGTACCAGTGGTATGGTTCATTGATTTCAATCCCCGATTAATCTTATTTTTTTTAGCAACCTCCTGGAAAAAAAAAACGAAAGAAAAAAAAAAGATTATATTAGGCAAATTTAAAGTTATAACGAAATAAATCGTGTAAGGTTTACCTTTGTTTTGTCTCTATTCCAATATGTCAACAAATCATCCCACTGGGCAGGAATCACATCAGGAGGAGGCTCGCTGCGCACCTCTTCTGCTCTTTTAGTATAATACTTTTTTTTTAACTTATTTCTAAACTCTTTGTGCGCATGCTCTGCAATCTTAAGCGTCATATGACGGATCAAAGGCATTTTTACTATATCTGCATCTTCAAAAAAAATATTTCCCTACATACATAAAAACAAAAAACAAAAAAAATCACGCTAGTCAATTATTATTACAATCATTGACTTATTCTTCTATTTTCAACTAAAAATAAAAACACCTATACCTTTATTCTATTCCAGAAAGCTTCCTTATCTTTTTCTGTAACCTTACGCCAATCTTTCTCCAACGGCAGATTTCTATAGTCCCTAACCTCCGCTGCTACATGTTTTGAAAAAGCACTAGCATTATCACTAATGCATTTTCCGGACGAATCAAACGAACAAAGCTGTTTCGTCCATTTAGGAATTGAGGGTCCACGCCTCCGTTGAGATGTACCTTGTTAATACAAACACACAATTAAAAACCAGGAAACAAATGTATATTTTCAGTTTAGCAATAATAATAGTTCAAACACACACACAAAAAAATAAAAATAAAAACTGAGATTAATAACAATTCAAAAAAGAACCAGCAGCACCCTCGTCCTCTTCCAAATGACGTTCTTCACAACGTTGATCTTCACGAGAACTATCCATAGCAAAATTTAATGGAAGGAGAAGGAATATGGCTGAAATGGGGGAAAGAGTAGGCCAGAAATGGGGGATAGAGACGAGAGACAGAAGTGGGGGATAGAGACGAGAGTGAGACAGAAATGGGGGATAGAGACGAGAGTACACCAGAAATGGAGTGGAATCACGGAAGAGATAGGAAATAAAGAAGATTAAATATGGATAATTGCATAGCGTCGAAATATGAACACTTTGCGTCGGTTAAAACCGACACAAGGTTTGACTCGACCTAACATACTTTTGACAGAAAGCCTACACACGTAACCTGACATCTTTAGGCAGAAAGCCTGACATACTTTTCAATGGAAGACCATTGCGTCGGTTAAAACCAACGTTATGTGGCACAGTGTCGAAATAAGGACCCATTGCGTCGAAATAAGGACACATTGTGTCGCTTAAAACCGACACTATGTCTGACTCAACATCATTATAGCTTTTGACTGAAAGCCTGACAGTACCGTCTGACTCAACCATCATTATAGCCTGACATACTATGTCAATACCGTCGAAATTAGGCCACATTGCGTCGGTTAAAACCGACGTTAGACCGACAGATTTTTATAACGTCGAAATAAGAACAAGTTTGTGTTGAAATAAGATAAAATTTGCGTCGAAATAAGAACAAATTTGTGTAGTGTCTCTAACAGAAAATCCATTGTAGCAGATAGTCTCGAAAGTGTATAATTTTGCATCGGTTAAAGCCAATATAAGCATAATTTGACATGATAATGACTGACAAAGTCTTCCAACCCATTCCCCCGTGCAAAAAAACGGGGAAAATTCCCGCCCAACATAAAAAAAAAGTTTTAACTTACAAAAAAAAGAGAACAAGGATAAAAATAGAAACAAAAAAAATAAAAAAATTTAATCCAAAATTAAAAAGTAATCAGTTATGTTATCTCATATAATATTTTAATAAATAAATTTATTAAGTTGAATCAATTTTTTTTGCACTGTAATTGTTATTTTAATTTGTTTTTATTTTGATAATTTTTTGTTGTTATTTACTAGAATGGATTAGATGAACATAATTTGAGTTGTTTTGAGAAAATGGAATGAATAATATTTATAAGCATTTATGTTAAATTAACAATATTAAATATAACATAAACTTATAATATTTAGTAATATAAGTATATATTATGGATTAGATGAGCATTTCTCAAAAGTTTAACTTTGATAACATTTGGTTGTTATTTACTATAATGGATTAGATGACTTTGATAACATTTAATTTGTTGTTATTTTGATAACTTTGATAACATTTGGTTGTTATTTACTATAATGGATTAGATGAGCATTTCTCAAAAGTTTAAACCTTGCCAATGTAACTCAAAGCTTGCATTTTATTCTTTTTACAAAATCATCAATTTTCATTGATCATCATCCATTGTATTCATATAGGTTCAAGGAGTGTAGCTGTAAAAAATCATCAAAATCGGGCTTACAATAACCGTTAAATCGTCATTTTTAGTTGATAACCGTCGAAATTTTTTGTCCCATTACTTCATCCCAGAATGTTTGTTTTTTGCGATTTTTTTCGTATACGATCTCCAATTATATACAAACATGTTTGACGGTTGGATCGTTGAAATTAGTTTCGTAGAATGCGTATCCCATCAAAACGATAGATTCACTAAGACTTAAGAGTTTATTCATACTTTCATTAAGTATAACGTAAGATTTTGTGGTATCCACTAGTATAAATATTTTAATTTGAAGATCGAATTCATTCATTGTATTCATATAGGTTCAAGGAGTGTAGCTGTAAAAAATCATCAAAATCGAACTTAAAATAACCGTTAAATCGTCATTTTTCGTTGATAACCGTCGAAATTTTTTGTCCCGTTACTTCATCCCAGAATGTTTGTTTTTTGCGATTTTTTTCGTATACGATCTCGAATTATATACAAACATGTTTGACGGTTGGATCATTGAAATTAGTTTCGTAGAATGCGTATCGCATCAAAACGATAGATTCACTAAGACTTAAGAGTTTATTCACACTTTCATTAAGTATAACTTAAGATTTTGTGGTATCCACTAGTATAAATATTTTAATTTGAAGATCGAATTCATTCATTGTATTCATATAGGTTCAAGGAGTGTAGCTGTAAAAAATCATCAAAATCGGACTTAAAATAACCGTTAAATCGTCATTTTTTGTTGATAACCGTCAAAAATTTTTGTCCTGTTACTTCATCCCAGAATGTTTGTTTTTTGCGATTTTTTTCGTATACGATCTCGAATTATATACAAACATGTTTGACGGTTGGATCATTGAAATTAGTTTCGTAGAATGCGTATCCCATCAAAACGATAGATTCACTAAGACTTAAGGGGGTGTTTGTTTGGCCTCCTTAAGTTTCACTGGATTGGCTAGGATTAATAGTGACTGAAATACCATGTTTGTTAGCAGCCGGGATTATCTTTAATGAGACTAAAGGGGACTCGCCTAGACTAAATGCCTCACTAGGCGGTCTTAGCGAGACCCCCCGAAATTGGGCGGATTGCTAAGACCAGCTCTCCTTCGCCCCTTTCCGCTTCACTCTTCGTCAGTTCTCTACCTTTCTCCTCCCGACTGCTATTTTTTTCCCGTAAGACTCCTATTCCAGCGAAGCCACCATGGATCTGTGGTCAGAAACTCTTCTTTGAGAAACCCATTTCATGGAGTTTTTGTAAATTCATTTCGTGGATCTGTAGCCCTTCCCTTTTCAATACCAAATCCAACTCCCAAAATTTCAACCCAGAAAACCAAAAAATCCAAAAAGCCAAAAACCCAGAAAATTGAGAAACCGAAAGCAGATTCAACCCCATCTCCCCACCTTCGAGCCACTCACGCATGCATCCCGCCTCCAACTCCCAAATTTTCATTTTCGTTCTTGTTCTTTGGTTTGATTTTAAGATTTGAAAGGGATTTTGTGAGAGGAATAGAAGAGGCAGACAAAGATTTGCAGTGAAGAGGAAGAGAGAGATTTGTAAAATCTTCGAATAAAAGAGGCAGAGAAAGATTTGAAGTGCCACAGATAAAATGGCAGAGAAATGGGAGAGGGGAGGGATGCAGTGGGCGGACAAAAAAAATGAGAGAGGAATATGAATCAGAGCTTGATCAAAATAAAAAGAAGGAAGATAGTTCTAGAAAGGAAAATGATAATTTAATAATAAAATATTAGTATATATAGATTAAATTAATAATAAAATGTTGTAAATATAAATTTAATAATATAATATATGAGTCCTGTTTTTAGTCCGATACAACATTAAACGCTTTACTAAATTAGTCCACCTTAGTCTATTCTAAGCCAATCCAGCTTAGTCCCTAAAGCTAATCCAGTCCGAGATAGTCCGGTGCAACAAACGCACCCTAAGAGTTTATTCACACTTTCATTAAGTATAACTTAAGATTTTGTGGTATCCACTAGTATAAATATTTTAATTTGAAGATCGAATTCATTCATTGTATTCATATAGGTTCAAGGAGTGTAGCTGTAAAAAATCATCAAAATCGGACTTAAAATAACCGTTAAATCGTCATTTTTTGTTGATAACCGTCGAAATTTTTTGTACTGTTACTTCATCCCAGAATGTTTGTTTTTTGCGATTTTTTTCGTATACGATCTCGAATTATATACAAACATGTTTGACGGTTGGATCGTTGAAATTAGTTTCGTAGAATTCGTATAATAATTATATATATAATTATTATAGTTTTTAGGGGTGTAAAACTGTTAAATTAATGATTTATATATGTTGTAAAACTGTTAATAATTATAATAATTATCATTTTGCATGAAGTAATGTTTTATATATGTTGTTCCACTCCACCTCGCAAGAGGTTTTTTTTTATTTTTTATTTTATTACGGTGTAGCGCCTCTAAAAACGTCTTGGATGTTCTTCATTCTAATAGCTAAAGCTATACCGTTTACGTATTGTGGCTAATTAATTGCATTAATGTCCAAAGTCAAGCTAACTCCCTTTCATTCGTTTTTTATTTATTCACGTTTTGACTATTGATGGCATTGGCTTCCTCTAAATTTCAACACCAAGAAAACTTCTTGTTTTTGTTAGGCTCTTTTTTCTCTAACGTTTCAGTTACTCAGTACTGAATTGCTTAACTATTTTTCTTTCTATTTTTTTTCCTTCTTTTTAGTATTTCTTCTCCATAGGCAGTGCATCTCACAAACATGCAGGGAACCAAAAAAAATAAAAAGGAACGAAAACCTAACAAAGAGGAAATTATTTATAATACATCCATGAAAATTAAAGAAAACCTTATGAGGAAATTAGAAGTCAAAACTATAAAAAAAAAAAAAAAAAAAAAAAAACAAAGCATCATTATATAAGTAGAGAGTAATAACATGTACCTTTAAATTAGACAATTTACCCATAGCAACACTTTTACTCCAATTGATTGAAGAAGACTGTAAATTAAGTATTTATTCAAGTTTGAGTTAAAAGTTTGTGATCACGTTTATGAAATAACTAATAATGTGATGCTGTACCTTAATCTTCTTCCTACACCCACATAATTGGCTAGTTAGAATATTCATGTGTTATAATTATGAATAATTAATTGGCAAACATATTATAAAGGAAGAATATTGTCAAAGATAGATAGGATATGTAGGAGAGAAGAATGATAGGATATGTAGGATTATTATAGTTTTTAAAACTGTTAAAACTGTTAAATTATATACAATTATTACATATGATTCACAACATTGCGTCAAAATATGATAATAATGTGTCGCATAAAACCGACGTAAGGTTAACATTGCGTCGGAATAGGCTAAGGTTGCGTCGGTTAAAACCGACGCTAAGTCTGACACACATGACATATGCCGTCGGTTAAAAGCGACAGGAAACAAGGAAAAAAAAAAAAAACAGAAATATAATTTTATGATACGATATCATAGCATACAAAATGAAACAAAGTCTAATTAATACAAAAAAAAATTAATATATTTATTCCCTGTCATCATCTGTTAACTCATCGTCGGTATTGGCATGATTAACGAACCCGGTAGGCAACGCTAATGATTCAAGAAAGGGAGTCTCTTCCACGCCAACCCTTGTATGGAAATTTTCATTATCAAGAATTCGATCATCCAAGTTCGGCATGGCATAATCATCAATAGCATCACTATCCTCTAACACGTCAAATAAATCTCTTGGCTGAGTTCGAACAACTACGTGCCAATCTTTTTCAATCGTGTCCTCCACGTAAAATGCCTGTAATGCTTGTGATGCTAGTATGAAAGGATCCTCTTTAAATCCCAATTGATTGAAATTCACCATAGTAAATCCATATTGATCAGTCTTCATTCCTCGTGGACTTTCACTATTAACCCATTCGCACTTAAATAACATCACAGCTCGACCCCTATCTCCTGCTTCAGTAGGACCACAATATTTGACCTCGAACATATCTACAACTCTGCCATAACAATTCACTTGCCCAATTGCTCCAGGAACATTTGCAGGTACAAAGACACCACAATTTTGATTCTTATGCTTATCATCCACAGATTTTATACGAAATCTAAATCCATGAACAATGTGACTTTTGTATCTACTCACAACCCTACTAGGATAATTAGCTAGCCAATGCAAGTCTTGAGATATCAATGTGTCATTAGCATCATATCTTGAATTCATCTGTAATAAGTATGAAGATAAAAATTGACAGAATAACTATAAACATGTTATAATTAAAATGCAAAACAATAAATAAATAATATGATTGTTATATCAACTCACATGTTGCTTAAACCATTCTGGAAATTCTTTCTTGCTTAGCTCCTTAATTTGTCGCATAGTTAACCTTTCTCGACGATGTTTAGTTTTCAAGAATTCTTCATGTTGCCTACACAATTATGTCCAATTTAGATAATTATTTTTTCAAAGTTAAAAAAACCAATAAAACATTAAGACGTATGATTAAACGTTCTTACCTTCTAAATGGGCTAACTTTATCACAATTATTTAGAATGTATCTATGGCACTGATCAAGAACATTTAGATCGAGCTCCACATTTTCTCCTGAACCCATTTAACATCCTTTCGAGTAAAAAATTGATAACCCACCAGATACTCCACGTCCAATACCATCTTCATTTCGGCCTTTACGGGTACGACGAGACTCAACGTCTGTAAGATACATGGAACAAAATGACAAGCACTCATCCACCAAATATGCTTCAGCAATAGAACCTTCAGGACGACCCTTATTACGAACATAGCGCTTCAGTGTTTGCAAATACCTACAATTATAAAACGAAATACAAATTATTATAATTATTAATTAAAGTTATGACTACAATTGTAAAAAAATTATAAAAATTTATTCATTACTGTTCAATTGGATACATCCATCTATATTGAACAGGCCCTGCAAGAGCTGCTTCATCTGCCAAGTGAACTGGGAGGTGCACCATTATATCAAAAAATGCAGGAGGGAATATTTTCTCAAGTTGACATAATGTCAAGGCAATTCTTGAATTCAGTTGCTTAAATCCTTCCTCAGACTCCTTCTTACTACATAACTGTTTGAAAATTACACTCAACTCTAATAAAACCATAGTAACAGCTTTAGACAAAACCGGGCGTATTGCAAGCGGGAGTAACTGCTGCATTAAAACATGGCAATCATGACTTTTCAACCCATGTATTTTTCGTTCATTCACGTGCACACATCGCGACAGATTTGATGAATATCCATCTGGGACCCGAATAGTAGACAATACTTTACAAAACGCAGTTTTTTCTTCTCTTTTCAATGTGAACAATGCTGGAGGTCGAAATGTTCTATTTCCTTCTCTACGTGGGTGTTGACTATGTCTTATGTTCAAGAATTCAAGATCTGCACGTGCCGCCAATCCATCTTTAGACTTTTCTATATCTAGCAATGTTCCCACCACACTGTCACATATATTCTTCTCGATATGCATAACATCAAGATTGTGTCTAATCAACAGATGCCTCCAATAAGGTAGTTCATAAAAAATCGATTTCTTCTTCCACTGACTGTTACTACTTGTACTGCTCGAAGCTCTTCTTCTGCGTTGCCCAACTGAAGCATCTTTGTTTGGTTTTCCAAAAGTAAATCTCAATGTAGAAAGTTCTTCGAGACATTGTAAACCAGTCCACTGCCTTGGTGCACTACGATGCTCTCGACGACCATTAAAAGTGATGGTTTGCCTTCGAAACCTATGATTATCTTCAAGAAAACGTCGATGCCCCATATAACAAATCTTGCGACTCTCTGGCAAGTAAATAGATTCTTTATCATGCATGTAATGTGGACAAGCTTTATAGCCATGTGTACTCCATCTTGACAACATTCCATAAGCCGGAAAATCACTTATAGTCCATAACACGGCAGCCTTCATCGTAAAACTTTGGTTGGAATACGCATCATAAGTGGGAATGCCCACCTCCCACAACTCATTCAGCTCGTCAATCAATGGATGCATGTATACATCAATCTCTTTACCAGGACTGCGCGGTCCTGGTATTAACAAAGACAATAACAAATTTGGTTGCTTCATGCACATCCAAGGTGGCAAATTATAAACAGAAAGCACCACAGGCCATGTGCTATGATCATTCCTTATTTTCCCAAAAGGATTAAATCCATCACTGGCCAACCCTAATCGGACATTTCGAATTTCTGACGCAAAATCCGGATATAAATTATCCAAATGCTTCCATGCGGGAGAATCTGAAGGATGTCTCATAAACTCATCCTTAGGACATTCAGTTGCATGCCATCTCATATGTTCAGCCATATGCTTCGACATAAAAAATCGTTGCAATCGTGGTTTTAAAGGAAAATACCACATAACCTTAGCTGCGACCTTTTTCCTCGAGCTATCCTCTGCATTGGTAATTTTATATCTTGATTTACCACAAACTGAGCACACGGTCAAATATGAAGTATCTTTCCAATAGATCATGCAATCATTGGGACATGCATCAATTTTCACATACGACAGCCCCAAGTCATTTATAAGTTTTTTTGCCTTATAACAGGATTCAGGCAAACAATCCCCTTCAGGCAACATTCTTTTAATTAACTCCAGTAAAGTGGTGAAGATCTCGTCAGGCATTCCCACTAAACACTTGATCTGATACAATCTTACAACTGCTTCCAATTTCTTAAACTCCTTACAACCTGGCCACAAATCTTGATCTTCCTCTTCAAGCAACTTAAAAAAAGTCTGCACCTCTTCTGGACGCCCTTCCCCAATACGGGGTTCAGTAGATGGCCCAACACCTTCTTCTGTTAATGGTTGGACAAATACATCATTAAGAAAATCATGCATGCCAATCACCTCATCTCCTGTTTCTTCTTCTCCAATTCCCACATTTTGCTCTCCAATGTTTTGCTCGCCATGATGTCGCCAACAAGCGTTTTTATAATCTTTATCCATATCATACAATATGAGATGTTCAACAATGGTGTTCCTAACAAAAGTATATCGATTACAACATCTTTTGCAAGGACATCTAAACTTATCAGGACCAACACCATTTGCAACTGCTTGATCCAAAAACAAATTAATTCCAGTTGTATACGCTTCAAAATTTCGGGGTATTGTCAACCAACTCTTATCCATATTTTACCACTTTACGAAGGTAAAATATTACGTTGACACTAAGATGCCTACAATCTTTCAATCCCTATCATGTAGGCATAACTATCAAAATTTTCAATTTCTATCTTTCACCCCTCGAACTCTATCACGATTGCAATCTTTTAATTTTCAACACCTATTATAGTAAAAACAAATTAAAATAACAACAAAAAGTTATCAAAATTATGCTCATCTAATCCATTCTAATAAATAACAACCAAAAGTTATCAAACTTATCAAAATAACAACAAATTCAAATAACAATTAGAGTGCAAAAAAAATTAATTAATATATTCTTATATTCCTAAATATTATAAGTTTAGGTTATATTCTTATATGAAAGGTTATATTCTTATATGAAAGGATATTCTTATATTATAAGTTTAGGTTATATTCTTATGAAAGGTTATATTCTTATATTCTTATATTCCTAAATATTATAAGTTTAGGTTATATTCTTATTAGAATGCAAAAAAAAAAAAAAAATTAACATAATATATTCTTATATTACTCAATATTATAAGTTTATGTTATATTTAATATTGTTAATTTAACATAAATGCTTATAAATATTATTCATTCCATTTTCTCATAACAATTCAAATTATGTTCATCTAATCCATTCTAGTAAATAACAACAAAAAATTATCAAAATAACAACAAATTAAAATAACAATTAGAGTGCAAAAAAAAAAAAATTAACATAATATATTCTTATATTACTCAATATTATAAGTTTATGTTATATTTAATATTGTTAATTTAACATAAATGCTTATAAATATTATTCATTCCATTTTCTCATAACAATTCAAATTATGTTCATCTAATCCATTCTAGTAAATAACAACAAAAAATTATCAAAATAACAACAAATTAAAATAACAATTAGAGTGCAAAAAAAAAAAAATTAACATAATATATTCTTATATTACTCAATATTATAAGTTTATGTTATATTTAATATTGTTAATTTAACATAAATGCTTATAAATATTATTCATTCCATTTTCTCATAACAATTCAAATTATGTTCATCTAATCCATTCTAGTAAATAACAACAAAAAATTATCAAAATAACAACAAATTAAAATAACAATTAGAGTGACAAAATTAATTAATTCGACTAAATTTTTATTAATTTAACAAAAATAGTAGAATTTTATCTAAGTGCTTAAATTATAATTTTTAAATAAATAAACTTGTGTATTATACAATTTAAAAATTAAAGAAGTTAGTGATACAAACCTGATTTGTTGAAGAATTTCGACGTCAACAATTCTTTATGTACTCAACCAGCTCAAATAAATTTCCTACAAAAATAAATTGTAACTAAAAATTAAACATAAGAGGAGAAAATAAAAATATTATAAGCAAGAAAAACTTACTGTTGTGAAGAGGAACAAATGAAATTTGAAAACCAAAGGAGAAAGCTGAAAGAAAGAGAACACGGGAGACTTTGTAAAAATTGGAAGAACGAATAAGAAAAGTGTAAGAGAAGAAAAAGAAAACACAGGGGAGAGCATATAAAGACCATCAATGTGTCGCTTACAACCGACACTGGTTTTCAAAATATATGTCGCTCAAAACCGACGCAGGATTTAAAATATTAAAAACAAGAATTAGTGTTGCCTAGAAGCGACACCCATAGTTTATGTCGCTTAAAAGCGACACTATTTTATTTAAAGCGACGCCAGTACTTAAAAATATTAAAATATATGTCGGTTATAAGCGACACTAAATTTTTACGTCGGTTTAAAAGCGACATAAAAATTTTATGACGCTTATAAGCGACAGTAAATACGACGTCATCTTCAGTGAGTGTCGCAAATCTCTTTTTCGCCACTATATAATATTAAACCGACGCAACAACTGACACTATTAGGTCCTTTTGTAGTAGTGTTGGGCTTCAGGCCGAAGGTTGAGACAGTGGTGCCGTAAACGCACCATTTCGGTTCTAGGCATGTAGCCTTGAGTTTCGTGGTTGGGCTAGGCTTGCCAAGCTGACGTAGGTTGCTGGCCTGGTGTTAATGGTGGCACGGCTTGTGGAAGCCGATGACTCATCATGCAACAGGGAGGGTTTTCTAACAAAACCCTAATTTGAATTTTTTTTTCTTAATTCTAGATTATGGAATTTTAATTCAATACATGCATATTTAATCAAGTAGTTTAATGAACATATATTTGATGCAATTCATGGCAATATCAATTCACATAATTCAACAATTATGAATATAATGCATACACAATTCATGTAGAATCTAAATTTTGAAAAACGTAAAGTTAGGTCATGCATTATGGTGAATCTTTTGCAAAAATATTGAGATAAAAACCGTTGTTTTGGAAGAACCAGATTGCGTGATGATATGAATGAACTGGTTTGGTGCAAAAAAAGCTTCAACGTCAGATTCTTAAGCGTAACGGTAGGAGCATGCTGCTAATGTGTTGTAACCTATTTTATCTGACAAGGGGAAGGGGGCCGACGACAAGGAGAGAGATTGAGGGAGAGATATGTTTGTAGAATTGTATGGGAATGTGTGTTGAGAGATGTATTATCTCTCTACGTAGTGCCTTTATTTATAGTAATAAGGTAGAGAAGAAATCCTTTTCTTCCAAAGAATACAAGTCCTAATAGGGAAAAATAACTAGAATCAAATATAATCTAAGATTTACACAATCACACATAAACTAGAAAAGTTTACAACAGTTGCCTATATTATAGATATTTTGTTGCTTATAATCTACCTCTTTATAATTAGTTATATTCCGTAGGTGTGTGATATCCACACATCCTTTTTTACTTCTCCCACACTTTTTTCGTTTTCGGCCATCGGATCGGATAAATTGAAGAAGATCAACAAACATAAATTAACAAGGGATGTATGAGAAGTAAACATGGGTGTGTGGATAGCACACCCCTATTCAATACTATCTTAAATACATTTCGGTTGAAATATTTTTTAGTCTTATTATGATTTAGGTATGTTACAATTAGACTCAATTTAGAAAACAAGTTAGAGTTTTGGACTGAATCTAAACAAACTCTTTTTAATTAGCAGACAACTAGAAAGTCCAAAGTATCATTTTTTAATTAACAGACAACCAGAAAGTCCAGTTGATTTAGCTAAAATTTAATTTAACTTCAAAATGGGAAGGATGAGAGAGATTTCTAGTGTGAAGAGAAAACGGCTGGTGCACGGTGCTCCAAGTTGAAATGCTATTGGCAGGAAGAGAGTGTAGCCACGTCTTGGCTTTGTCCTTCATAGAGAAAGGAAACAAGCGTAAATGGATTGCTTCAGGAGAGAAACCTCTAATTACGGTGTTGTCACATGCTTCAAGAAAATCAGTCAAATGCATGTTGGGGTCGTTGTTTGGCAACCCATGAAAGGATGGCAAAATGTTGAGGATGTGTTCTGGGTATACAATGCACCTTGGCAGTGCATTGACTCTTGCCACCAATGATTTCCTCACAGGCTGACCTGCAGCAGGTAGGGCAAGTGCGATGGTTGAGATCGGGGCCAAAGGGTGGAAAACAGCTGCGCTGCTCTCAGGATCATGAAACAACTTTTCAAGAAAAGTGTCAAGTAGGCTTGGATCTTGCACTAAATATCTTTCTCTAGCGAACCTCCCCGCAATTCTTTCTGGTTCAGGGTCAAAGGCAGTAAGAGCTTGATCCCGGGACCTTGTTCCAAATACCATCTGCTACTTTTAATTGTGATCAAACAAACCAATATTTTATTTTATTTATTTAGTTTTTTATTATATATATTAAAAAAATTAAAAAAATTAAAAAAATTAAAAAAATTAAAAAAATTAAAAAAATTAAAATTTTACAATTTTTTATTTTAAATTTGTTTCTTTTTAAGTTTTATTTTTATTTTTAGGCAGTAATTATTAATAAATAAAAGTACTTTTTTTTTTAGAAGACAATAACTATTAATTAGTTATCATTCAGTACTACAGTCTAGTGGTACAAATTTGTTGCAAATAATTTGTGTTGAGAATTACAAATTTGTGTTGAGATTCATGATCTCACTCTAGCAAAAGAAATTAGTTACATATAAGTATACAAATACATACAACAATATGAGTACAACCCGTTTTACAAGGTTTCCTCCTGAGCTCTCCTTATTTTTTCTGCAACCTGCAACCAAAAACTCCATCTCTGTACTCTCTTAGCGAGAGCTCTTTGTTTTTTTTTCCCTTTGTATTCTCATGCATCCCTCTCTAATTCTCTTTCATTACTTTTTTTAATTTCACGCACCCGAAGTCTGCTTTTTCTTCCCTCCAGCTGCTCTTTGATTTATTTTTCATTATTTTATTCCTTTTTAGCTGGCCACTTTCTCTCGAATTCGGTTCCAATGCCGAGAGCCCACTCTCTTATCTCACTTTAAATCACTTTATTTTATTCCTTTCATCCTTTTCAGCCCACCTGTTCCTTCGAATTCCATTTCTTTTATTCCTTTCTTTCCATCATGCTAGATTCGCCACCATAGAAATATTAATTCTTGCAACCTTCGGCTACTGGAGTCCAACTGGAGTGTAGGTTCATTATTAAACCGAATGGAACGCATCTTTTTGGGCTACTTGTTTGAGAGGTACATTTGTTCTTCAGTTTGCATATTTTTCCACCAAAATCAATGTCGCGTGAGAGGTAGTCATGTCAATGCAATTTCAAGCTCCTTTAAATTATTATATGTAAACCAGTGAGTTACTCACGGGACAAACAATCATTCACTCGTATTGTAGATTAATGTGTTTCGTTCAAGTGATCTCAATATAGATGCCGCCATATGCTTGTTTGTCCACCTAACTCGATATCAATGATGTTGGAACCAAATTCGTGCACCTCCGTAAGCAGCGGTTGAGCACAAATTCTAGCAACCTGCAAAACAACAAAAAACCTTGAGCAAGCCTAAGACCGAGGGATGTGTGACGACCAAAGGCTCTCCGATGTTCAAAGTAGTGGATGATATGAGACTCAAGCAGTGGGCTAGAGAATTAAAGCGTTTAGATTATGTTACCTAAATGAGCTTAAGAGGGTGTATTTATACCATGGGATAGACATTTTTATGATAGAATTCTCGTTCTAAGTCGGGAGATTCATGGAAGATATCTAGCAAGTTGATATTTCTTTCTCTTAGGAGTTGTGATTACTTGCAGCACATGCCTATCCCTAGATTGTAGGAACTCCAAGACTTATAAGATCTGATTGTGTCTAATTTTGGATCAGATCACATGTCTTGCGGAACAAGCATGGTCATCTGACGGAGTTGCTTGGACTCCGCCTAGTGTCCCAAAGTAGAGTGACGGTGGCACCCTGCTCCGTTTGATATAGCTGCGCTTGGAGTTGGTGAGTCCATGACTGGACTTCTGAGGTAGCAGTATTCGGATCAGCCTACTCCAACCAAAAATCATGGTCCCACAAATGACAAGTAACAACTTAGATCAAAGTTCTTCAACAAGGTTGTAATGAGGTTGAGGGTTAAATAGCTAAACAAGAAAAGTGGTGGAAAACAAAGTCTAAGGAAAACGTAGAGCAATAGAAAATTTCTTCACAATGGAGAGATCCAACGGCATTGTAGAAACTTCGAAGCACTTAGAACATAAGAACATCACCATTTTTTCGTGTATGTGTGTTTTTGTGTGTATATAATTTTTTTTTTTTTTTTTTTTGAATTTCATGGCACAACTTTTGCTCTCTTTTTACTTTTTTTTTTATTAACAGAAATTTTTTTTTATCACTACATTCATCCTTCATGGCACAAATCATTTAGCCCATTATACCTAGGATGTGATGTGTATGTGCACTTTAAGAAAAGGGAAAAATAGCCACGGTGGATATTGTTGGGATGGTTATACCAAAGCGTGGCGATTTAATAAAGAAACCGTGGCCAATATTGTGTAATATTGTGAACTTCCATGCGAATGAACAGAAAAATATTGAAACACAAGTTTCTAAATAAGCAAAGTCAGCAGTTAGTGTCAAATTAAAGTTCGGTAGATTGGCTTTACTCCCTTCATTGTTGCAGCCGCTCTCTTTGACTTGTACAGCTCCTTGCTGAGCTCTTTTTCCTCCCCTTAAATACTTGTGTAAATATTGTAAAGTTCCATATGAATGAACAGAAAAGTATTGAAACTGACTGCTGACTTTGCTTTGCTTTGATGCTCAATAATGTTGAGAGTTGATGGTGTGGGTAGAGTTTGTCCCACATCGGCGAGGAACAAGTTTAGCTAAAGGCTTATATAAATTTGAACTATTTCTCATATTGCTAATTGGTTTTATATATGGTGAAACTACAATTTCATTATAGTACCATAGCAAGTTGTCCCTCGTGTGAAAGCCCAAAGAGTCACACGTGCTCACGCGTCACCCACTTGTTGTCCACGTATAGGCTTGAAAATCGGCCACATGTGTGGGGGTGTGTGGAGAGTTTGTCCCACATTGGTGAGGGACAAGTCTAGCTAAGGGTTTACATGATCTTGGACTACTCCTTATATTGTTAATTGATTTTATGGTGGAACCCTAATTTCATCATTTTGTATATATATTTTAAGGGTAAAGTTTAAGAAACAAGTTAGGGTAAAATTTAAGAAACAAGTTATCTAAAGCTAGTTGGGGAGGGCTAACTGTAGAAAGTGTGACAGTTATGAGAGAATCAGTTAGAGAGAGGGGAAGTTTATAGAGAGATTGAATCTGAAGAATGTATTCTCATTAACCTTCAATGATTGTACACGTGGAGTATAACAATATGCCCACTATACTTGCTGACTAGCAATCTTAAAGAATCTAAAGTTAAAGTGAAATTATGTAAATAAAAGGCATTTCTGATGCTTAGAGTCCGCTTGGCAGAGAATTAAAAATTGTTTTTGAAAGCAGAAAAGTCTATGCATAAACTTCTACGGAGAGAGTCCATCTACAGCCCTTATGAGTGAATAGCTGTGCTAAACACCCTACCCCACAACAGCAACCTAGTCGCAGTTGAACTGGACGGACATGGCGGCGGAGTCGAGTTGGTGAATGAAAGCTCAGATCATCAAGTTGTCAGGTATGGAGAGAAAACGCAGATGTACAATCTGTTGAAAATTATGTATTTAATTTACTTGATTAGAAATTCGCTTCAATTTTATTTTATTTTTTTTAAATTTTATTTTTGGCAAACTTGATCATGATGTGGTATGTCAACATGAGTTCGAGAGGTGTTAGAAAATAGAAAAGAGGAAAGTACTTTTGGGTGAGTGAATTAAGGATGTGATTTTATTTTTTAGGAAATTTTCATGAAAGGGTTTGGGTTAAATTTATTTTAATAAAAAACCATGTTATAACTTTATTTAATAAAAAATGCTTAATTTTAACGAAAAACCCTTAATTTTTAATAAGAATGATCAAAAAACTTAAATTTTAATGAAAAAGACATAACTTTAATATTAAAAAATTAAAATAAAATAAAAAAATCTGATGTGATGACCCGCGCAACCTTACACAAACTATTTATGAAACTTAACAGTACTACACTGTTTATGAACACTTACGACACTATTTATGAAACTTTACGACATTATTTATGAAAACTTACCACATTGTTTATGAAACTTACTACACTATTTATGAAACTTACTACACTGTTTATGAAATTTAATGGTGCTACACTATTTATAAAATTTAACGGTACTACATTCTTCTCTCTTATATTCTTGAATTTTCTTGGCACATTCTCACCTTCCAAACACATTTTCTTCTTCTAATTTTCTTTGATACTCATCAAATTTTCTTTGCATCTCTTCAATTTCTTAACTTTCTACACCAATTACTTAATTTTCTTCCATTGTTCGTCCATCTGCAGCTTCCTCTTCTCCTCCACCTACAATATTAACTTTTTACACCACGTATTATTATGTAAGTGGTGGGAAATTTTATTTTTAAAGACATGAATCTCACTGCTTGTATAGACATGTGGTGCATCATCTCGTGTTCCGAGCACATTGAAAAATCTCTCGTCATCTTGGTTATTATTGGGAAATAACACCACAAAAAATAAAACTGAAAAATGTAATTCAATTTAAAGTCTTTCTCTCATTCTAAGCAAAAAAAAAAAAAAAAAAAAAAAAAAAAAAAGAAGTTAGTGGATGATTTTTTATTTATTTATTAAAATGCAAAGATTTAAAGATATTTTTATTAGTTTTTTTTTTTTCTAAGTTATTTTCTTAACTCTCTGCAGTTTAGAAGAGGAAATTTAAAATTACTAAGTAATTTCAAAATGATGGAATTTGAAACTATAAATAAGGAAGGTGGTAAGTGGTAAATGTGTGAAATCTTGTTCTCGGATTTCACTGTTATAATCTACGTATTTATATTATTGGGATTTTATATTATTTTTTTGAGAATTTATATTAATTTAATTGAAATTAGATTTCAATTAAACTAGTTATGAAGAATGAAATTTGAAAAATTATTATTTACTCGTTGACCTTTTGAGGTCACAAGTAACGTTTTCAAATAGGTCTCGAGGCCACGAGCGCATAGGCGAAAGCTGTTTGCGAGTCCAAATTATAACGGTATAGTTGCAGATGTTTGAAGTTGTGAAACTTTAGATTGTGAAAATTATTTAATTTTCCACTAAAGGATAAAAGGCCCAAATATATAATTGGCTTAAGAGAACCGGCTAGGGGAGGAGAAAGGACCAAAAGAGGGAAGTTGACATTTTCTTTCCCCCATTTCTTGAAACCGTGTACTCCACTAGCCATTTTTCAAAACCGGCCAACTTCAGGCCAATTTCTACCATTTCTCAACTGATTTTCCTATGGGGCTTTTAGATCCAGGTCCAAAAATATAAAGTGTTTTTAAGAGTGAGTCTAATTATCTAATTAGATGTTTTTATTTCTTTTATAATCATTTTATATTTTCTAAAAATATTAAAAATCAATTAAAATCTTTTAATATTATGCATTTTCCAACTCCAAAATATCTTATAACAAAAAAAAAAAACTAATATACTAACATAAATCTATCAGCAAAACATGCTACCCTAACTCAAGTAGCAAGTATATGAATGTATATTATACATATAAGTGAGATGTAAAACCTAACTAAAAGGTAAAAAAAAAAAAAAAAAACATAATATACCTACAAGCAAGACACATTAATTTGTGATAGGTTGACTATGAAAAAGACTCTGTCGTATAGGTAAATAAATACAATTAACCTGTGATATAGGTTGATTATAAAAATTAAAATAAAATCTATAAATGGGTTAATGCAGGAGGAAGAACAAGAAATAACAAAAAAATAAATACAAAGAAATAATCAAAAAGATAATTAGGAAGAAATTTGATTTTTACAATAAATTTTTTTTCATTGAAGAGATAAGTATTGATAATAAAATAATTAAATTTAAAAAATTGGACTTATATCAAGTTTTCCCTTTTCTTATCTCCTTTACCTGCAACCTTCTCAACTACCTTCCTCCTTCCATCTCCACCAAAAATCAAGGGGTTTTAAGGTCTAAATCAGGTAGAACTCCACCAGAGAACCTAGGGGTTCTCGACGGCGATTCGTCATTCCAGTGAGTATTACCATTCAACATCACCCTTAATTAACTTCCCTTAGACCCAGGAACAAGACCCAATTGGTGGTTGGGGCGTTGGAACACCAAGGAAGCTGAATCGAAGGACACTCACCTTAGGGTTTTGACGGGTGCGAGCCAATTTGAGGGCCTTCCAGGCCAAATTGGACTCAGCCATAGGTATAAAGTTTACTCTACTTGTTGAGACCTTCATTCTTGTAAAATTTGAGAATTTTTGGAAAAAGTTGAATTTTCCGATGTGTAACATTCGATTTATGAAATGCCGTTGGTTGAGTATATTTTCGATAAAGTCCGCCACTTGAATATTCTAACAATTGACGATCTTACCATTGAATTGACACCAAATTTTTTAGCATGCTATTGTAGATATTGTTTACGGACCTTAGGGAATGACTAGCGAAAATCTAGTGAGCCTATATTGGTTAGATAGTGACTTGAATATATGAAATATGATTATTATCTTAATTTCTTATATTAGTATCATTAGTGAATATGAATTGGTCTTATAATTATGATTTCAATTGAAATGTGAATTTTATATATTTAACCATAGACCTATGCTAATTAACTATGATTTGGCTTGTGTATTGATGATGTTTGTGATATATATATATGTTTGATTAACTTTTTAATAATGTGAATGATAATTATGATGAATGTTATGACAATTATGGGATCTAAATATTGTTTGATAATTATTTGGATATGCTTGCCAACTGAATACCTATTTGAACTTGGCATTACTACCTAGCATGAGATGGAGATGGAAGTCAGGAGATGAGTTAGGTACTTTATTAGATTTTTAGTAGAAATAGTAATTAAGGGAATTCCTTGTGTTGGGCTTCATATGACTAGATGCTGGTTGATATGTGGAATCGATAGCTTGTATGCGCATAATTATGTTTAATGTGTGATGATGAGATTGTGTGACATCCCACATCGCTCAGGGGAGTGATCCTTATATGTATATTCCCATCCCTACCTAACACGCAGCCTTTAGGGAGCTCACTGGCTTCGGGTTCCATAGGAACTCTGAAGTTAAGCAAGAAGGGGGCTAGAGCAATCCCATGATGGGTGACCCACTGGGAAGTTGCTCGTGAGTTCCCAAAAATAAAACCGTGAGGGCGTGGTTGGGGCCCAAAGCGGACAATATCGTGCTACGGTGGAGTCAGGCTCGAGAAGTGGTCCCGCCCGGGCCAGGATGTGACAGATTGCACCACGTAGTAGTGGTACATGGATGGTCCTGCTTGGTATATCCGCGATGGGGGACCATATGTATTCAGGGGTGATCATGCTTGGTATATCCGCGATGGATGATCACTGCCTGCATGATGAGTTTATTATGCCTATGGTCCTGCTTGGTATATCCGCGATGGGGGACCATACGCATTCTAGAGGTGATGATGATTAGTTGTACATGGTACATTTTTAGGCGATCATATTTGGTTTGGTTCCGTTGAGTGGTCCGGAACTCGAGGTTGTTGAATTTCATGGAGTGGCCTAAAATCCCATTATTTGGAGAAGTAGGCTTGGCTTAACTGTGTCACTCTAGCCTTAGTTTTATATATATATATTTGTGTCAATGGTTTCGAGAGTCTTGTGAATTGAGTTAGAAAAGATGTTGGACGTCTGAGTGACTCCTTCAGGATTTCTCTGATTCGATTATGATTTCATAAGGTATGAATTTAGAAGATATGGGAATGATTGTTATTAATTGGATCAAATTAATTAATTAATGCGGCTAGAGAATGGTTTTGTGTTTCGTTGGCTCTTAAATATGATGTGTGTTGTGAATTGCGATATCATGATGAGACATAATGATTTGTATGTTGGATGGGAGAGAAATCATGTTTTCATGGGGATTGGTTATGTAGCTTGAGTCCAGGAATTGCATGTTGTCAGGTTATAATAAATGATTGAGGAATACTATGCTTTTTTGCTTGAACTTAGTAGAATAAACGTCTGATTTTGTGATAAGTGAACTACGAATGGCTTGATCCCTATTGAGGGTACGTAGGCAGTCTAACGAGGAGGTTAGATGCATCCATAAGGTAAACGAAAAATTTCTTTGCAAATTGATTCTCGAATTGTGATTTGCCATATCCCGGAGACGGGGTATGTGAGATATACGAATATATGGTGACGTCACGTGTCGATCCTGGACGTATGTCGGGATTGGGGTGTGACAAAATGTGCTAGGACCAGTTACGGTGATGATTTGGTGGGTGGTGGAGGCGGTTTGATAATGAGTGGTGGTAGTGGCGGCGGTGAGGGCGGCGGCGGTAATGGAAGCCATAGTTGTGGTGTTGTACAATGATGGTGGTGGGAGTGGAGGTAGCGGTTGTGGTGATGGCACCAACGACGACAATGGTGAGCATGGTGGTGGTTGTAGCATGATAGTGGTACAAACAAGACGAGGGTGGTGGGTGTGTAAGAGTGAAAGTGATGGTAGCTTACTTATAGAAATTTAGAAATGATTCTATTTCCATGAAATTTAAAGTCGGAATTTAAAAACCCAACCCCAACCATACAACATACCAAGTCTCTACCATCTTTAAATTAAACTCCCGTAGTTCCTTATAAATAGATTATACTTATAGATATCATTTTTTTAATGGTTGTAAATACTCGAAAAATAGTTATCCCCCAGATTATAATCACTGTACAAGCTTTTTTTTTATTTTTTTATTTTTTTTTTATTATTGTTCTAACGGCGGCTAGGCACTATGACTCTCAGAAACTAGACATCATGGTATTCTTTTTAGGATAAATTCAATATTTCTAATTTTGCGAGTTATTATTAGTAGGATTAATAGTCAACTTTTAAAAAATAGGTCCAATATTATCCTCCCTCTGTTTAGTTTGTGATAAAATTGAAAATTTTAAGGATTGTAATATCCTAAAATAAGAATTAAATTCCATAAATCATGGTGCATTTAGTCCTTTTACTTATTTAATTTACCTATATCGTAGAGTTTTGGTCGACAATCTACCTATATCACAAATAAGTCTTTTTAGTTACTATATTATAGATATTTTTTGCTTGTAATCTACCTCTTCAGAATTAGTTGTATTCAACTCTATCTCAAACATATTTCGTTTCAAAAATTTTGTAGTCTTCTTATGATATAGGTATGTTACAATTGGACTCAATTTAAAAACAACTTGGATTTTTGGACCTGGATCTGAACCGCCCAGTTTTTAATTAACGAACAACTAACAAGTCCAGTTGAAGTTTAACTAAAATTCAATTTAACTTCAAAATAGAAAGCATGATTGGAGATGCACGAAAGTGTATCGAGTCTAATCCCAGTCCTACTCCAAAAAATACAAACCAATAAAATATTAGTTGGATTCTTTTCTCTGCTGATCCTTCGTCTACCTTTTCTGTTATCAGACATCATCAGAACCAGGCCTAACCATCCTCTCTTAATTGACATTCGTCTAACGTACAAAAACGTTCTCAAAGTCTGTACCAGTTGAAGCTAAGGAAGATCCAGGTTAGTCACCAAATCCCTACATAGTTTTTCTCCCTTTTTGGTGGTACCTATTTTTTTTGAACTTTGCATCTTACTTTTTTCTCTGTTAATTTAAAAAAAAAAGGGACAGGTATGGAAATTGTTAGTTTCGTACTAGAAGTTGGTAAGTTGTTATGGACTCCAGTGAAGCGTAATGTGGATTACTTGGTGCATTACAAGAGCCACATGCAGTCTCTTGAAGTTCTAGTCGAAAAGCTTGAGGCCATGCAGAATGATTACCAGCGAGAAGTGGATGCGGTGGTAATGAATGGAGACGAAGTTAAGTCCGTGGTTCAAAAATGGCTCAAGGATGCTGAGAAGGCCATAATTGATGCGAAAAGACTGAATAATGAAGCCGGAGAAGACAAAACATGCCTCGGAGGCTGCTGTCCGAATTTGAAATGGCGTTACAGTTTAAGCAAGAGAGCCGTTAAGGAGGCAGAAGAAATGAACAAGCTTAAAGAAGAGAAAAGGTTTGAAACAGTTTCGCTTCAAGTTCACCGACCCGTTGAGTTTGAGTCCACCATGTCAACAGGAGATCTCGAAGCATTTGAAGCAACAAGGCAAGCCATGGATGGGGTCATGAAGGCGCTGAAAGACGATAACATCACTGTCATCGGGGTTCATGGAATGGGAGGCATAGGCAAGACAACCATGGTGAAACATGTTGGTGTGCAAGCACGCAGAGACAAGCTCTTTGATCATGTGATTATCGCTGTCATTTCCCAAAACCCGAACCTGCTCAAGATTCAACAACAGCTTGCAGAAATGCTGGCCTTGAATTTGAATGAGCAGACAGAAATAGGCAGAGCAGCTAGATTGAAGGAGAGAATAATGAGAGGAAAAAATATCCTTATAATTTTAGACGACATTTGGAGGACAATAGATTTGTCTCACATAGGGATCCCCGATCACTACGAGCTCCAAAACTGCAATTCCAAAGTTCTACTCACCACAAGGATATCGAATGTATGTCATGCCATGAAGTGCCAAGAAAAGATTCGCCTCAATATTCTATCAGAAGAAGATTCTTGGGCCTTGTTTGTGAAAAACGCAAACAGGTCTTTGGAATCAACCAATTTCTATGACATAGCGAGGAAGGTAGCTGGAGAATGTGGTGGTCTCCCAATTGCTTTGATTACAGTTGCAAGAGCACTCGGAGATAAGGACTTGGAAGAATGGAGAGAAGCAGCTCGACGACTAGAGATGTCCCAAACTACCAACCTGGATGACGAGGGGGATGTGTTCAGATGTATAAAGCTGAGCTACGATTACTTGAATGGCAATGACGCCAAGTCATTTTTCTTACTTTGCTGCTTATTCCCGGAGGACTCTGATATCCAAATCGAAGACTTGCTGAAGTATGGTATCGGGAAAGGATTGTTTCGAGATGCCAATTCAATGCAAGAAGCCAGAAGCACAGCACATTTGGTGGCCAAGTACCTTAAAGCTTGTAGCTTGGTTTTGGATGGTCTACAAGACGGATGTGTAAGAATGCATGATGTGATTCGGGACATGGCAATACGAATTGCTTCATCTGGGGATGGCAAAGGATTCTTCGTAAAAGCTGGCTGCCACTTAAAGGATTGGCCAACAAATTCACTCGAAGACTACTCCGCAATCTCCCTAATGGGGAATGAAATCTGCAATCTTCCTGACGAGTTGGTATGTCCAAAACTCCAGATTTTATTACTACAGTCAAATTTTGAAGTAGAGGAGATCCCAGAAGATTTTTTCCAAGGCCCAAATGCATTAAGGGTATTCGACATAAGTAGTACCCAAATTTCTTCATTACCTTCATCATTTAATCTCTTAACCAAGCTCCAAACGCTGCATCTAGATCGTTGTCAGTCAATAACGGATGTATCAATTCTTGGAGAATTGAAAAAACTGGAGGTTCTTAGTATGAGAGAATCTGTTATTGAGGAATTGCCCGAAGAAATTGGACATTTGACCAATTTAAGGATGTTGGATCTCACTATGAGTACCTCCATTGCAACAATTCCATCCAATGTGATATCGCGGTTGTCCAAATTAGAAGAACTATACATGCAACAGAGTTTCGCTGACTGGGGCAAGAAAGTTGAAGGAGAAGATGCCAAAATTAATGCTAGTTTTGATGAGCTAATTAGCTTGTCTTACTTAAACATTTTGAAGGTTGACATTTCTGATGCAGAATGCCTTCCGAAAACTGTAGGGTTCCGTCGAAATTGGGTAAATTTTGATATATGTATCTGTGGAAACCAATTTTATCGGTCCATGAATGTGCAATTATCAAAGAATACTATTACTCCATTTTCAAGAGCCCTGCTTCTGGACACAACAATCAATATGCTGCCGGATTGGTTTAACAGCACAGTGACGGAGAGAGTGGAGAAAATAATCTACATGGAGCCTAGAAGTTTAACTGACATTCTTGTGGAGTATGATCGTTGGAAGTTACATGGACTCAAGTTTTTGCATATCCAAGAGTGCCGTCAGATGGTAACTTTGATGAACACAGTAACTAGGGTTCCAAATAAGCCTGTGCTCGAGAGCTTGGAAGAGTTGCATGTCTTCTTATGGGACTGCTTGCAACAGTTATGTGTTGGTGAATTACCGCAAGGGTGTCTTGGAAATCTCAAGATCTTGGAGGTGGAGCAGTGTGATGGTGTGGCTGATGCACTTGTTCCATCTAATCTGTTGCGGAGACTACAAAATCTTGAAGTACTTCTTGTAGGTGGAGCTGATATGGTTTATATATTCAGATCTCAAGGGCTTGAACAAAGAGAAACGGTCTTGACAAAATTGAGAGAGATGAAACTGGAGAATCTACCGGAACTGACAAACATATGGAACGGTCCTGCTCAGCCTGCAATGTTTCATAATCTTAAAACTCTGGCAATTTCCAAGTGCAAGAAACTGAAAACTCTCTTCACATTCGACATAGCTCAATGTCTGCTGCAATTGGAAGAGCTTTGGGTGGAGGAGTGCCATAGCTTGGACAAACTTTTCGGCCGAAGCGAGGGATTAATAGAGCAGGATTCCGAGATCATTATTCCACGACTGAAGAACTTAGCATTGCAAAGTCTTCCAATGCTGACAAGCTTTCTCGCTGGACGGGCTAGACTTTTGTGCCCTTCATTGGAATACTTGCATGTGCTGGACTGCCCCCAGTTTTTAACCTCTACTTCTGACTTCCGCAGCCAGATGCAAGTCCAACTAAACAATGAGCAACATTTCCTCCTCCTAAGGAAAAGGTACATCTCTCTCATGCATAAATTTCATCTGTCTTTTCCTTTTCATTCCATTTTCTCTATATCCTTCTTTTAAAGCTGAACATTACAGAAACAGTTATAAATATGTTTGGAGTGCAAAAACCAAAGCAAATTGCTGACTTATACATCTCCTTTATTTTGAATCAACCGAAAGGTTGTGGGAGCAGAGGTAATTAATTTTCCTAGAAGAAGAAGCTGATGAACAAAGAAGCAAGAGAGGAGATTTCTCAAGGTCCACAAGAAGAATAATATTCCACACATATTGTCCTATATATCTTTTAAAAATACATCCATTTTTGTTTCTACTCAAGTAGAAAATTTTTTTTTTTTTTGCAGCTAAGATACATTTAATTTAATTTTTTTTTTTTGTTTGGTTGTTGGGAGATTAATGTTTCTTGGATTTTTTTGTATACGCTTCCATTCATGCCAGAAGCATTTTTTTTTTTTTTTTATCAGGGACAATTCGAATGATAAAATTCAGTTAAACATTTGATTTTGATATATATACTTTATCGTGAACAGTATGTCGCAATTTTGAGCTTTTTGCATCAGCACATATAACATAAACACATTCATTTTCGTCCTCCCTTATAACATCACACTTTAAATAAGCAGTATATTAAATAACTTCATCTTGGAACTTTAAAAATATTGTTTTTGTGTATAAACCATGCATCTGCTTTTCAACTGGAAATAATGTCTTCAAATCATGTTACAAAATCCCATATAGATTGCATTTTGAAACATATTTCTTGAAGAAAGTATGCCCACTTTCAACTCCGTGACTACTCTTGCAAAAATATATGCATGCAATGCAAGATCCCACATCGCCCAGGGGAGTGGATCATGTAAGCCTTATATGTATATTCTGATCTCTACCTAGCACGAGGCCTTTTGGGAGCTCACTGGTTTCTAGTTCCATGGGAACTCTGAAGTTAAGCGAGTAGCGTGCGAGAGCACTCCCATGATGGGTGACCCAATGGGAAGTTCTCGTGTGAATTCCCAGAAACAAAACCTTGAGGGAGTAGTCATGGCCCAAAGCGGACAATATCGTGCTACGGTGGAGTCGAGCCAGAGATGTGGTGGGGGCTCGGGCCGGGATGTGACAATTTGGTATCAGAGCCAAGCCCTGGCCGGAAGTGTGCCGACGAGGACGTCGGACCCTTAAGAGGGGTGGATTGTAAGATCCCACATCATCCAGGGGAGTGGTTCCTGTAAGCCTTATATGTATATTCCCATCTCTACCTAGCGCGAGGCCTTTTGGGAGTTTACTGGCTTCGGGTTCCATAGGAACTCCAAAGTTAAGCGAGTCGTGCACGAGAGCACTCCCATGATGGGTGATCCACTGGGAAGTTCTCGTGTGAGTTCCCAGAAACGAACCGTGAGGGCGTAGTCGGGGCCCAAAGCGGATAATATCGTGCTATAGTGGTGTCGAGCCCGGGATGTGGTGAGGGCCCGGACCGGAATGTGACATGCAAAATGCAGGACCTTATTGCTTACGGAGTTGTATCTTAGGTGCAGCCGTTCGTGATTCTCCAATGCATTATGTTGCAATAATGCATGCTTCCATCTTTCTTCATATTCTTTTAGGTACTGTTTGGTACGACGAGATGGGACATAACGGGACAAAGGTTCTATGTATGTTTAGTACGTGCAGGGACGGAACAGAACGATTGTTCCGCGCTTGCAAAAAACAGAAAACCCCAACCCAAATCAAACAAATAAGAAATGTTTCAGACCGATTTCGAACAAATCGTAGCGAAAAACCAAGTGGGTACCTCTCGATTTCAAAACTTTTTCAGTAAATTTTCGTTCTTTATGGCCTTAAAACCAAATTTATTTATAGCATAACAACAAATGGTAAAGGAGGAGTAATTAAGTAGTGAGCTCATGAGATGTTGTATCTTGCCATGGAAGTGGTGCTTGTTCTTGAAAATGGCGTTGTAGTAAGCGTCCATGCGGACTCGATCAGAGAGCTTCTCCTTCTGGTGGTAGCGGAAGGCATAGGTGCAGAAGTAGTTGGCGAAGTCGACACCTTTCTCCACCAGGGTGCCGCCAGTGTCACCATTGCTGGTGCGGCTTTGGTCCCCGCCACGACCGCCGTTTCTGATAGCTCCTCATGCCTTCGGATGGAAGCGAGGAGGAAGAAGGAGACGAAAATGTTATAATTTTGTGTTTCACGGAAGTGGAACGAGTCGTTCCAGGGGGTGGAGGTGGAACAAAAATTCACCCAAAACTCGTCACGTGGAACAACGCGTTCCACCCGTTTTAGGTGTACCAAACGTGGGACGGAACGCCTCGTCCCACTCTGTTCCGTCCCGTCTCACATACCAAACGGTACCTTATAATCCCGAGCTCGTAGACAAGAGCTTTAAATTGTGGCAGATAAGCAGAAACATTGGGCCAAATATAATTGTCTGGTTGTGATGGTTAACCTCTACGAATGGAGCAAAGATCATACCACACTTATTTGTGTTGTAGGTCGTGTCAAAAGCAACTACATCACCAAAAAAGAAGTATGCTTTTCTTGTAGGGGAATTGACCCAAGAACAACAGCTCAACCTATTTTCCTTATCTCTATCAACTTCGAAATAAAAAGATGGGTTTTTTTTCTTTTTTGAATCAAAATATTCAAGAAGCATGTCAACATCAAGGTACACCCAACATTTGCAATTCCACCTGCATCATTCTCCATTGTTCTGGATTGTTGACTTGTAGGTACGTACATTTGCACTGCTTAGTATTTTCATGTAAAGCTTCTTTGCTTTCGAAGCTCTACGATGTGAAACTAATAGGTGTACCTTTGTAAGAGTTAAAAGTACACGATTATGACATTCTTCAAAGTTACAAACGGACCACTTTGTCTCACACTTGTCACAAAAAATGCTTAACTTTTCCTGATAACCCACATGCGTTGATCCAAGATTCCCTCCTTCGTTGGCTATGAAACGGATATTCATTATGGTTGTTGATGCATTTTCCACAGTATCGATGGATGTCCGTTCTCTTCACACGTAATTCCTGTCTAAACATACACAGATGGGCTAAAGCTTGACTATTTAGGGTACCATGGTAGCTCAATTTGGACAGAGCTACAACCAAAAAGCAAACTGGATTATACCCAGCGCGCTTCAAAGGCTATTATGCAAGTGGCATTTCACCAAACAGTTGATGGGCATCAAATGTTAAGTATGAATTCACAGATTTATAGAAGCCAAAGATTCAAATTTTACACTAGCAATCATACCAAATTCAAAGAAGCATTTCATTGAACATAGGCATCAAATGTTAAGTGTGAATTCATTGATTCAAGCAATCCAAAGAACAAAAATTGACAACAAAATTAGGAGTCTTACGAAAGCTGAGCCAGTCACTGCACACAGAGAGAGAGAGAGAGAGAGAGGTTCCGAGCCAACCAGACTTTGCTGGCTGTGACAGCACTTTGAGCAATCTAATCTGCTGAAGTTCAACGCAGCGTTTCACTTCACTTATGCGAATTCAAAGGATGGGCATGATTACTTAGATAGCATCAGAATTGTACCTCTTGTCTTTATTCCCTGTGTGTTTAACAAACTTTATGCTCCATCAAAAATCCGCACGGGCAAGAATACGCATTCTTAGAAAGTAAACACGATCAGGAGACTTGAACATAAAAGTATGGTGGATGAAATCACTGCTGTTAATTCTTAACCACCTGAGTTACAAGCACCAACTATTTTGCATTAGTCTCAAATCTCGATCGTGGAAGTTTTATTCCGCTTTTAAGTTTTTGGTTGATATAGTAACTGTCGACCATGAAATTTGAGCTCAGCCACCAAAACAAATTGTATCTTTAATACTTCTTTCCTCTTGAAAATCTCATACTCATAGCCTATCTTTCTGCAACATGTGTTGAATGATAATCTTGTCTTGGCACAAGACAATTGATCCAGCCTATGCACAAAGAAAGATTCATGCACATGCTAGAGAATTCTACCAAAGTTTAAGCCGGTGGTAACTAACTAGAAAGTTCTAGTTAGTTGTAAAATAGTGAGGACATTAGGCAAAGCCTAAGTCGGTGTGCATGCTAGAAAGGTCTAGCTGGTTGTAAATTTGTGTGGTTGAAATGCAAAGCCTAAAGGCGGTGGGCAGTAGTAAGTTGGCAAAGTATGCCTATAAATATAGGTATGTGTGTGCGTGTTGTGATGTAAGAACTAACAGAGCAAGAAGTGAGGAAGAGTTAAGAAGTGTGAGAGTATTTGAGTGTTTCCTCTTGTATTAGTTTGTTGTGAGAGTTAAAATAAAATTTTGTGTAATACTTTGAGTGTTCTTTATTTCTTTTGCCTATCAATTTTGATGTGTTACATTATTCTTTGTGAGATAAACATCTCCCAAGTAGTGAAGTCCTTTTAAGACCCAACAAAGTGGTATCAGACCTATGGCTAGCAATGCTATGGCAGCCTTCCAAGTTCCAGTGCTCGATAACAACTTCGATAATTGGAGTATCAAAATGAAGGCCCTTTTGGGTGCACACGATGTCTGGTAAGTCATGGAGAAAGGCTACATTGAGCTAGAAGATGAAGCTACTCTGTCTCAACCCCAGAAGGAGAGTTTGAAAGATTCAAGAAAGAGAGACAAGATGGCTCTCACCTCATCTACCAATCATTAGATGACAATGGCTTTGAGAAGGTCTCGAGTGCAACCCCTGCCAAGCAAGCATGGGAGAAGCTTCAAACCTCTTACAAAAGAGCTGAACAAGTGAAAAAGGTTCGTTTTCAAGTATTAAGAGGTGAGTTCGAATCTCTACAAATGAAAGGGTCTGAATCAATCTCCGATAATTTCTCAAGAGTCTTAGCCGTTTCTAATAAATTGAAAAGAAATGGTGAAATGTTGGAAGATGTTAGAATTATGGAGAAAATATTACGCTTGTTGGACCCCAAGTTCGAGTACATTGTCGTGACGATTGAAGAAACCAAAAACTTGGGAAGAATTTACTATAGAGCAATTAATGGGTTCACTGCTAGCATATGAAGAGAAACATAAGAAGAGGCAAGGGAATGATGAGCAACTCCTCAAGATGCATGTCTAGCCAAAGAAGAAAGAAGAAAGCTTCGACAACGAGAAAAGCCAATACGGGAAAAAGTCATGGCCGAGGTCGCGGACGTGGACATGGGTGTGGAAGTGGTTGGAACTTCAACAACCATAGCAACTACGAGAGAGAAGAAAGCTCAACAAAAGGTCGTGGAAGAGGGCGCTTAAACTGGAGGTATGAAAAATCTTAAGTTCAATGCTACAATTGTCAAAAGTTTAGGCATTATGCTTGGGAATGTAGAGCTTCAAGTAACAGACCTGATGAGAAGGTCAATTATGTGAAAGAAGATAATGGCATTATGCTACTAGCATGCAAGAACAATGGTGGAGACCAAGACTATACATGTTACCTTGACACCAACGCCAGCAACCACATATGTGGAAGAAGAAACATGTTCGTAAAGCTCAATGAATCGGTGAGTGGCAACGTTTCTTTTGGAGACGAATCCAAAATACCCGTAAAAGGAAAAGGTAACATCCTTATTCCCCTAAAAAATGGCGGTCACCAATTAATTTCAAATGTCTACTACGTGCCCAATATGAAAAGCAACATTTTGAGTTTGGGCCAACTCTTAGAAAAAGGTTATGATATTCATATGAAAAATTATAGCTTTTTTCTTAGAGATGACAAAGGAAGATTAATTGTCAAGGTGAAAATGTCAAAGAATAGGATGTTTCCTATGAATATTCAAAATGATGATGCAAAGCGCCTTAAAACATGTTACAAAGACACATCTTGGCTTTGGCATCTTTGTTTTGGGCATCTTAACTTTAGGGCTTGGAGTTATTATCTAAGAAAGAGATGGTGAGAGGCTTACCGTGCGTTAGCCACCCTGATAAAGTTTGTGAGGGATGTTTATTTGGAAACAGTTCAGGAAAAGCTTTCCAAAGGAGTCAACCACATAAGCCCAGAATCCATTCGAGCTTATTCACACCGACATGTGCGGTCCAATAAAACCAAGCTATTTCGGTAAAAATAATTATTTCCTTCTCTTCATTGATGATTTTTCAAGGAAAACTTGGGTATATTTCTTAAAGCAAAAATCAGAAGCATTTGGAGCATTCAGGAAGTTCAAAGCTGTTATAGAAAAAGAGAGTGGTTGTAGGATCAAGGCCATGAGATCTGATCGAGGAAGAGAATTCACTTCGAAGGAATTTCAAGAATTCTGTGAAGCCAATAGAATTCGTCGACCTTTGACAGTTCCAAGATCTCTTCAACAAAACGGTGTGGAGGAGAGAAAAAATCAAACTATCCTCGACATGGCTCGAAGTATGCCTAAAAGCAAGAGGTTGCCTAAGGAGTTGTGGGCAAAAGTAGTAACATTTGCTGTCTATCTATCAAATAGGTCTTCAACAAGAAGTGTGTGGGGAAAGACTCTGCAAGAAGCATAGAGTGGAAGAAAACTAGGTATTTCTCATCTAAGAGTTTTTGGAAGCATAGCCTATGTACATGTACCAGATGAGAGGATAACCAAACTCAACGACAAAAGTGAAAAGTTCATCTTCATCGGCTATGACACAAATTCAAAAGGCTATAAGCTATATAATCTGAACAATGGGAAGACCATGATCAGTCGAGACGTGATGTTTGATGAAGAAGGAGAATGAGATTTTGATTCTCATGCAAGTGATCTCAGCTTCTTTCCTCAGTTTGAAGAAGAGAATGAATAAGGGATGATAGAGCAAGTAAGAGACGTTCAACAAGAATCCACTACTCCACCTGCTTCACCAACATCAACCAATTATGGCAATTCACCAACATTAGCATCGTCAAGTGAGAGTCTAAATGAAAGAGAAGTACCACGCACAAGAAGTATACGAGACCTTTATGACGTAGCTGAAAAACTTGATAATCCTACACTTTTCTGTCTCTTTGCTGATTGTGAACTAGTCGACTTCCAATAAACAATGCAAGATACTAAGTGAAGGAAAACAATGGATGAAGAAATCGAAGCAATGCAAAAAAATGATACATGGGAACTTGCCATTCTTCTGAAAGGACACAAAGCCATCAGAGTCAAGTGGGTGAACAAGACAAAGAAAAATGCCAACGGAGAGGTCGAAAGATACAAGGCGAGACTAGTGGCGAAGGGTTATAGTTAAAGAGCTGGAATCAACTATGACTAGGTTTTTGCACCCGTTGCTCGTTTGGAAACGATACGATTACTAATTTCTTTGGCAGCTCAAAATAAATGGAAGATTCAACAAATGGATGTGAGGTCCGCTTTCCTAAATGGAGTCCTTGAAGAAGAAGTCTACATTCAACAATCATCAGGCTATGAAATCAATGGGCATGAAGACAAAGTTCTGAAGCTGAAGAAATCCCTCTGTAGGTTAAAACAAGCACCATGAGCATGAAATAGTTGCATTGACAAGTACTTCCAAGAAAACAACTTCACCAAATGCCCTCATGAACATGCTCTCTATGTCAAAGTCAAAGATGGAGATATTTTGATTGTGTGCCTGTATGTGGATGATCTAATCTTCACCAGAAGTAATCCAAGCATGTTTGAAGAGTTCAAGAGAGCGATGACCAAAGCATTCGAGATGACCAACATCGGGCTGATGACATACTACCTAGGCATTGAAGTCAAGCGGAACGAAGAAGGCATTTTCATCTTCCAAGAAAGCTACATGAAGGAGATATTGAAGAAGTTCAAAATGGGCGACTGTAAGCCCATAAGCATGCCAGTGGAGTGCAGGGTCAAACTAAACAAGCATGATAAAGGAAAAAGAGTAGATCCAACATTTTTCAAGAGTCTAGTTAGAAGCTTGTGCTACTTGACTTGCACAAGACCAGACATTCTCTATGCCGTCGAATTAGTCAATCGCTACATGGAGAATCCCACAACTACACATTCGAAGACCACCAAAAGAATTCTTCGATACCTTAAGGGTACTATTAACTTTGGCTTGTTCTATTCAAGTTCTAGTAACTACAAACTTGTTGGATATAGCGACAGTGATTCGGCAGGAGATTCCGACGATAGAAAAAACACTACTGGATTTGTTTTCTTCATGGGAGACACTGCATTCACATGGATGTTGAAGATGCAATCGATTGTCACTCTATCTACCTATGAAGCTGAATACGTAGCCGCTACAGCATGCGTCTGTCATGCAATTTGGTTAAGAAATTGCTGAAAGAATTAAGCATGTTGAAAGAAGAACCAACAGAGATTTATGTTGACAACAAGTCTACAATAGCTTTAGCAAAGAATCCGGTGTTCCATGATAGGAGCAAGCACATAGATACCCGTTATCACTACATTTAGAGAGTGCATTGCAAGAAATGAAGTGCAAGTGGAATATGTGAAGTCTCAAGACCAAGTCGTCGACATATTCACCAAGCCACTCAAACAAGAAAACTTTGTCAGATTGAGGACCTCAATCAACGTCACAAGACAAGATTAAGGGGGGATGTTGAATGATCTTGTCTTGGCCCAAGACAATTGATCCAACCCATGCACAAATAAAGATTCATGCACATACTAGAGAATTCTACCAAAGTTTAAGCCGGTGGTAACTAACTAGAAAGTTCTAGCTAGTTGTAAAATTGTGAGGACATTAGGCAAAGCCTAAGTCTGTGTGCATGCTAGAAAGGTCTAGCTGATTGTAAATTTGTGTTGTTGAAATGCAAAGTCCAAAGGCGGTGGGCAATAGTAAGTTGGCAAAGTATGCCTATAAATATATGTATGTGTGTGTTGTGATGTAAGAACTAAGAGAGCAAGAAGTGAGGAAGAGTTAAGAAGTGTGAGAGTGTTTGAGTGTTTCCTCTTGTATTAGTTTGTTGTGAGAGTTAAAATAAAATTTTGTGTAATACTTCGAGTGTTATTTCTTTCTCTTGCCTATCAATTTCGTTGCGTTACATTCTTCTTTGTGAGATAAACATCTCCCAAGTAGTGAAGTCTTTTTAAGACCCAACATGTTCCGTTTGAGCTGGTTTTTCTTGCATTTCTTTAAGCTGTATATATTGTATAGAAACATGAATCATACAACGTTGCCACTTTATTTCATCGCCCGAGGTAAATGAAAGAGAAGGAGAAAACCCGAATTTGACTATTATATACGACTACTTACTATTACATGACGAACGATAAAACTGTTGAGGAAAAACAAAACGAAAATCTCTTTGCGCCATATATATAACTATAACATTGTAATCAGATAACCAAGCTCATAAAGAGCAAGACAGCATGCAAACTCCAGGCCTATAAGCCCAAGCAGGGGGGTAAGCGAGCGTATTTCTCCTTTCCTGGTTGCTCATCATATGGTCGTTCCATTACTTTAAGCACCCTCCAAACCTCCTCAAAATCACCTTGTTCAGCTGCATCGATGGCACTCTGGCACAAGTAGTTTCTGAGAACATACTTAGGGTTCACCGCATTCATTGATGCCTTCCTCTCCTCATCTGAGATGCCGCTTGTGGCCAGCTGCACAAGTAGCAACCATAATGTGTGAGAAAATCAAATGACACGTTCGCTTTTGACGAGACTCTAGCCACTGGACGAGTTTAATAAATATTCTGAGCGAAATAACGTCTATGATGAATGCAGCGTCGGTATCAAACCAATATACTTTTCCGAGATAGAAATCATAAGAAAACCAGAGTTCATCGTACCTCCTCTATGTAGATATTCACCCAGCTGATCCATGCCTCCTTTTGCTCCTGCCCATTGTCTAATAGAACAGCCTTTAGTGGGTTCAACAACTCCTCTTCGGGAATGTTAGGATCAGCTTTGATATTGGATAGCAACCAAAAAAAGTTTGTGTAATCCACTTTGTCAATAGCCATGTTATTCAGAAGTTTACTGATCAGCTGTTTAATGTACATGGGGAGACCAAGTTTTTTGGTCATTATAGCTTGATGGTCATCCATGAATTTGGTTCCATATCCGTAAAAGATCCCCCGAAAATAAAATTTTAATTAATTCCCACTTCAACATACATTTAATTACGATGAAGGTGTAGGAATGAAAAATTACCTTTCCATTGCATAATTCGCCTCCTTATCATCTATCAACTTGGCAGCTACAAGAGTTCTGGTGAATTGTGCAATATTCGACAAGCCAATATCAGGCTGATTTGTAAAACAATATCTCCTCCCAGGAAGATCCGTGGTATTCGGCATGTAACTTGGAGCAAAGGCATCCAGATATCCGGAAGGACCGTAATCAATTGTAAGACCCATAATGCTCATATTGTCAGGGTTCAACACACCGTGAGTAAAACCAATCCCCTGCCATCTGTCAACCAAGGAAGCAATGCTCTCAGCAACCTGCACCACCCAAGCTGTTAAAAAAATTATGATGGGAGCAAAGTTCAGAAAAATAGCTAATTAAGTACGCCTGAGTGTAGAACTTCTATCAGAAACTATTTTCAGAGTGGCCGCAAGGGTAGATGAGAGAAAAGACCAAGGTTCAGCATAAAGTGAGATTGCCATTCTCAATTGTTGCAACCACATTGGCAGAAATGTTGCGCTAAAAACTATATATGCTAGATAGAAACTGGCGATGCATCAAATCATCACATTCTGTGATACACAATGACTAAGTCCTATTAAAAATAAAAGAAAACTAATGAAAAAATCTTGAAAACTTTAAGTTTTAACAATAAGGACAAAATAAAGAGTAAAGTGAATAATACCAGAATTGACTTTTTAGTGTAAAAATGTGGTTTTTCGTTCAAATAAACAGTACTGCAGACTTTTCTTTAAAACTCTCTAAAAATAATAAGATGGTCCCTGAGTAATGTGCTGCAGCACGGACCGCAGTATCAACAGCAGAAGCTGAACAAGCCAATTGCATCTTAATTAGTTCATAGTGTACATTGCAAACAAGAGATATACCATCCCATCTTAATCACTTTCAATGCCCGATATGGGAGGCCACCACACCACTAGGAAAACAAAACTTCTTACAAAACTACTGAACCAAGTAGGACTGTGCACCAACACCTTTACTCCAATGAAAAATTGAAGTTTTAGCGAAAAAGTTGCGGTACTATTTACTTTAACGAAAAATCATATTTTTACATTAAAAAGACAAACCTAATATTATTCACTTTATCCTTTATTTTATCATTATTATTAAAATTCAAAATTTTCAAATTTTTTTATATTAGTTTTTCTACAGAAAAATGGTTACCTGCATATCAGATCAAGAACTCCATCGTTGCCTGTGTTAAAAGAACAGTGACTTGGGTGGATTTTTTAGTTATTTACAAAATTGCCACAGCCTCTTCGCAGCCGTTCAGATTGGAAATTTTAATTTATTTACGAAATTGTCACTGCTTTGCACAGTGGAAGGGCGCCCACGCGTCAATCATCGTGGATTGCTTCGACTGCTATTCCGTCCGTTTCCATCCCCTTTTCTTTCCCTCCATCAAGTCCCCCCATCCCTCCCTTTTCTCAGCAGTACATTCTTGTTACGTTCGTCCGCTTTCCGAATTTTTTGCTACGATTCCGGCGAAGGCCGTGTCGAAGCAGTTCAAAAACGATTCCTCAGTGCATCAGGCAACTTCTATACAGTTTTCCCAAAATTAGATCGTTTCTAATCCCGATCTGTGTTCTTCAATCATGTTGTGTTCGTCTGTTTTTAATTGTTGGTGCAGGTTCTTGACTATTTTCAAGGTATGTGGCCGTGAGCCCACTTCAGAGGCCGGTTCGACATTCCGTTGTTTGTGAGGTCGCAACGAAGAAGCCCGACTCTGCTGTGAAGAGAGCTCGGCAGGCCGAAAAGAGGAGGATTTACAACAAATCCCGGAAATCCGAAATCAAAACCCGGATGAAGAAGGTACTTCTCTTTTCTGCAAGTTAATTTGATTTTAACTGAGGATGGAGAAACCCTGCAAACAATTGCACCAGGCTCCTTTTTGGATTGCCACTGCAAATAAGGACACGAGGAATTTCTTTTAAGAAGAGAATATGAGGAGCATATATTCCTAAAATTTATTCCTTTTCGAGCAACATATTGATATTTTAGCATCAGATCAAAGCAACGTAGGGTATATTAATATTTTCGTATCAACTTTTGATTATAATTATCATAAATTTAAAATTTTAAAGTGATGGTTATAATTTTATTTGGAGTCCAAATTTTAGTTAGTTTTCCAAAATTTCCTATAAAATGAAAGTGTTTGAGAGAGGAGCAGATAGTTGGTGAAAAGAAGCTATAGAATGGCAAGGGTAGTGAAAAGGAGAGATGAGAGAATTCTGACAAGGCTGGCAGATGAGTTCGAACAACTGGCCGCTCAGCTGAACTCTCGGTCACCGATCACCATGGAAATTGGCAAGTTCACCCAAGCCTGTCGTCTCGTTTCTCCTCTCATTCGACACTTAGGCGTCGCTATGAAGTTCGCCGACATAGAGTACTCTGCTAAGGTATTATTCATCTCTTAGACTTGAGAGTTTGATGCTTTTTGGTGACGGGGAGATTTGGGTTGCAACCTTGTCATTGTCTTCTACATTTGAATCAAATTTCAAAAGTTTGATATAAAACTTGGGTGTTCTTTAGGGTTTGGTGGCTTGTGATTGATGAGTGCTTTGATTTCTTTTGTGCGTTTGACTCATGGGAAATATACACACGATTAAATCAGTTACTCTTTTTTTAAATAAATAATAAAACTAGAGGATAATATACAGACAATAAAAAGGAACCAAATTTTATTTTATGTACGTCCTTATTGTTTATTCAGTGTTCCTCAACTTTATAATTGATTTGCTCATATTTCCTTTTGATTCAATGGATTTTTTATATAAAAAAATTATTATTATTATTAATAAGAGGGAGAAGATTTTAAACTATTACAATTATTTAAGAGAGAGAGTTTTGAACTTGAAATGAGTGGAAATCCAACACCATATACACTAAGATATTGAACTACATGCTGATTTAATGGTTTCAGCTAATTCAGTTTCGTAGAGCAACTTCCTGTGCAAGGATGTAAATTTGAGAATATAAATGAACATTTTATAACTCAATTACATCTAACATTTTATAACTCAATTACATCAAACTTTTATGATGAAACCCAACACCATATACACTAAGACATGTTTTGCTCTAGTAGGAGAATATAAATTTCATGATGAAAATGAAATACATCTAACTTTTTTTGTTATTGATTTTTTTTTTTTTTTTTAATTTAATGTGATGAAATATTTATTCATTGCGTTAAAATAATAAAAGGAAGGCAAAAATATTAAATAAAAACTCAATTACATAAATTCCTAAACATTTCTTATTATTCTTAGGAGAATACTTGGGTTTGGGTACTGAACAGTCAGTAACTCAATTTAACTGACCATCTATGTGGCCCAATGATTTTAAGACATTTGTTAATCCCAACACTCTGCTACCTTTGTAACCAAACGCGAACCAACTCTTTAAACCCAATACCAAACAGAACTCTTCCTCTTCGATATCTGCAAATCTTCCAAGCCATCGCTATGGTTTCTTCTTCAGCCCGCCTTCTCTCCTTCATCTTCTCTCCTCAACTGATCCCATCACCGCCCCAGTCCCTCTTTCAACCGTTGATTCAACCGCTACAGTGCGATTGACGGCTACGAAATCTGCAGCTATGTGGGTATGTCGGCGGCACTTTATCTTGGTGAGTGAGATCGAGCTCGGCGTGGCTGTGGAGGACAAGATTGGTGAAAATGAAGTCTATGGCTTGTATCTGGAAGATGATGGTGGAGCCGACGAGGTCGCCGTGACCGGCTTTGAAGATCTACGCAGACTTGTTGGAGAGGAGGAAGACTATTGTTTGGTCACGGGTTTAAAGCATCAATTTGTGTTTGGTTACAGAGATGGCAAAGTCCTCGGATTGACAGATGTTTTAAAATTATTGGGCCACGTAGATAGTCAGTGAAATTGGGGACTGACTGAAATGCATGAGATGTAAAAATGAAAATATATTACTTTATTTTTTCACATCTTCTGGTGAGGGTGAGTAATTTTGTGACGTCCCACATCGTCTAGAGGAGTGATTCTTATATTTATATTCTCATCCTACCTAGCATGAGGCTCTTTGGAAGCTCATTGGCTTTGGGTTGCATGGGAATTCCGAAGTTAAGCGAGTAGCGCGTGAGAGCATTCCTATGATGGTTGATCCACTGGGAAGTTCTCGTGTGAGTTCCCAAAAACAAAATCGTGAGGACGTACTTGGGGCCCAAATTGGACAATATCGTGCTACGGTGATGGAGCGGACCCGGATATGGTGGGAGCTCGGGTTAGGATATGACAAATTTCGATATTGAAATTTTGGTGTATTGGATTTCAAATATATTTTTAAGTTATATAATACACAATTAAGACATTTTACATATTTCAAAGATGATCTTAATTATTTATATTTGCCTTTTGATTTTGTTCATATATAATTCCCTTTGATGTGAGTGTTTCTTTGTTTTTTTTGTTTTTTTAATCAAATTTTGATTAATGTGGTGGTTGCTAGGTTAATGGGATTGAAAAGGCAGGAAAGTCAGTTAATACCCTAGAAGATTTGCTTGACCGTGAAATACAACAGAATACCATGAAGGACCAAAGTAGTGCTTCGAGATCCCTCGTCAGAGTGAAGCGTTCACTTGAGATGCTTAAGATAATATTCGAGCAAACTCTGGCCTCAAGGTTTTACTTATCTCAAACCTAGCCTCGATCTTCATTGAATTCACTGTTTCATTAACATGTCTAAAATCATTTTCATTTGCAAATGCAATATCATATTAAGCGTGCAGCTACATCCACTCATATGTTCTATTTTCTCATATCCACTTAATTTATATTTCCGTTCATCATGAATTTTTTTAATATTTAATATTCATTAAGTGCTTTTAAAATGACTGAAAATGCTTCTAAGAAAAATGTTTTTGGGTTTTAAGAGCACTTAATTAAAGTGCTTCTTACAAGAAGTATCAATTATGTGATTTTTGCATGAAGCACTTCAAGTGTTTTTTCAAGATTCACTTACATTTTTACTAAGGATTGGTTTGAAAAGTACTCTCATCAAACGCATGTTCAGTCATTTTAAAAGTACTTCCAAATGAGTTCATAGACTCCTCGTTCTAAACTCGTGATATCCATTATACCATGACTTAATTATTCTACTGAAGGCACATAATTATTTAGTGACTAATCTTTGAATTAATTATTCACAAAAGAACAAACCCTAAATCAATGACTGCTATCTCTAATTTTCTAATTTTTGTATGTCTCTATAATTTTGCAGCTAGCTGCTATTCTACTATCACAGATTCACAGTTACTTATAACTTGAATTTCTTTTTCTTTTTAATTTTTTTACTTGGGCAGCGGAAATTCAATCATGGATGCGGTTAACACAGCATATAAACAAGTTTTTTACGCCTACCACGGATGGGCTATGAGAAAGGCTGTTGCGGGTGCACTGTACACCCTTCCTACAAAGTCACTGTTCTTGAAAAGGCTAAAATTAGATGGTAAGACATTTCTAGTATGTAACTCATCATTGTCATATTATCTGCTTCCAAACCAGGCTTCTCGCAGACTAGCTCATATCTAGTGACATTAGGCTAGAGATTTGGGATTGATCGGTTTGACTGCTCATGGTAGCGGTAGCTACCGTGGCCAGTTGCAGGTTCTTTTTTTCGTATCCAATATGGAGAAGAAGAAAAGAAAAAAAAATCTTACGTTCAGATATTGAGCATGTATAATTAGCATGAATTTTCTATGAATGCTATACGTGCATGCGTATTTTAGGGTTGGACTTGATTGGTTACACAGTTTGTTTGGTATTATATTTTATCAGAGGCATCGGCTTTTGTTTTGATGCAAAGGACAGTTACTGCATTAGCTCCTCTGATACGCTACATCGACAACTTATTCCATTCAAGGGAGTCAGCTCAAGAACTGCTACACTTGATTTGATCGATTTCCGTCTTTCACACTTACGCATGCATTTTTACAAATATGCTTTGATTTCCGAGTTTCATATGTATGTTATGATTGAATATCAGTGTGAACCTTGTAAGGATTGTTATTCTATTTGGTTATAGTTATGATAATTTTCCTTTTTCCATTGCCTACCATTCTATACTTCATGTACTGTTGGTCAACTTTTTTGAACTAGAAGGTCAGGAGAGTTCGAAGCGTGGTAAAACCGAAAAAAAGTGATGCTCTTATGTCTAAGTGCTTCGAAGTTTCCACAATGCAGTTGGATCTCTCTATTGTGAAGAAATTTTCTATGCTCTACGTTTTCCTTGGACTTTGTTTTCCATAACATTTTCTGTTTAGCCATTTAATCCTCAACCAGATTATAACCTTGTTGAAGACCCTTGATCTGAGTTGTTAATTGTTATTTGTGGGACCATGATTTTCTAGAACTGGAGTAAGGCTAATCAGAATGTTGTTACCTCAGAAGTTCAGTCATGGACTCATCAACTCCGGATGGAGCTGTATCAAACGGAGTAGGGTGCCACCATCACTCTACTCCAGGGCACTAGACGAAGTCCAAGCGACTCTGTTGGATGACCATGCTTGTTTCGTGAGACAAGCAATTTGATCCAGAATTGGATACAATCAGATCTTATAAGTCTTGGAGTTCCTACAATCTAGGAAGAGGCATGTCCCGCAAATAATCACAACTCCTAAAAAGAAGCAATATTTACTTACTAGATATCCTTCAGGATTCTCTCGGCTTAGAACGAGGATTCTATTCTAAAAAATCTCTCCCACGATATAAATACACCATCTTAGGGTTCATCTAGGGTAACGCAATCTAAACGCTTTAATTCTCTAGCCTACTACTTGAGTCTCATATCATCCACTAACTTGATCGTCGGAGAGTCTTTGGCCGGTACACACCTCCGGTCTTAAGTTTGCTCACGGTTGTATGCAGTTTTGCAGGTTGCTCAAGTTTGTGCTCAATCGCCGTTTATGGAAATGCACGAATTTGGTTCCAACATTATTGATATCGATTTTGGTGGACAAGCAAGCATATGACAGTATGTATAATGAGATTACTTGAGCGAGACACATTAATCTACAAATATGAGTGAATAGTGTTTTTCCTATGAATAGCTCATTGATTTACATATGATGATTTAAAGGAGCTTCGAATTGCATTGACATGACTACCTCTCTCACGACATTGATTTTGGTGGAAAAATATGCAAACGGAAGAACAAATGCTCCTCTCAAATGCCTATTAACATGTGTTCCGTTCGGTTTAAGAATGAACCTACACTCCAGTTGGACTCCAGTAGCCGAAAGTTGCAAGAATTAATATTTCTATGGTAGGGAATCTAGCATGATGGAAAGAAAGGAATAAAAGAAATGGAATTCGAAGGAATAGGTGGGCTGAAAAGGATGAAAGGAATAAAATACAGTGATTTCAAGTGAAATTAGAGAGTGAGCTCTCGACACTGAGACCGAACGAATTATGGGGAAAGTGGCCAGCTAGAAAGGAATAAAATAATGAAAAGAAATCAAAGAGCAGCTCCTGGAAGAAAGAAAAAGCAGACTTCAAGTGGGTGGAATTGAAAAAAAAAATAAAAAAATAAAATGAAAGAGGAGGATCCAAGAGAAAAAGAAAAAGAGAGCTCCCAGTAAGAGAGTACGGAGATGGAGTTTGGTTGTTGGTTGCAGGTTGCAGAAAGAATAAGGAGAGCTTAGGAGGAAGCCTTGTGAAACGGGTTGTACTCCCTCTTTGTTTTTTCATGTATACTGTTGTATGTATTTGTATAATTATGTTGGAACTAATTTCTTTTTGTTAGAGTGAGATTATGAACCTCAACACAAATTTGTAATTCTCAACACAAATTATCTGCAACAAATTTGTACTGTAGTATTGAGTGATAACTAATTAATAATTACTTTCTTTCTTTAAAAAAAATGGAAAAAAGTAAAAAATTGTTGTAAACTTTCTTAGTTTAAGTGTGATTGTGTAAATCTTATATTAGATTTGATTCTAGTTATTCTTTCTTATATAGAATTGTATTCCTTGGGGATGAAGGAATTCTTCTCCCTCTTATTATTATAAATAAAGGTACTACGTAGGAGGGAATAACACACATATTCCCCTACAATTCTACAAACACATCTCTCTCTACAATCTCTCCATGTCGCTGGCCCCCTTCCTTTAGTCACGCAATCAAACCAGTTCATCAATATCATCAAGCAATCAAGTTCTTACAAATCAACGGTTTTTATCTCGATATTTTTGCAGTCCTGATAGCATGAACATTCATTATAATAAATGACCCAACTTTACATTTTTCGAATTTTAGATTCTACATAAATTGTGTATGCGTTATATTCATAATTGTTGAATTATGTGAATTTGATATTGCCTTGAATTGCATCAAATATATGTCCATGCATTGAATTATTTGTTTAAATATGCATTGAATTAATATGGAATTAAAACAAAAACAAAAAAAAAAATTCATTTAGGGTTTCATCAAAACCCATCCTTGTCGTTGGGCCCTCGAGCCAAGAACCCATCCTTGACGTCACTCACACTAAAACCACCATGACGCATGGCCGGCAGCCATGCCTAGCTACCGAAAAAGTCAACGGAAAGATTTCGTAAAAAGTCAACGGTTGACCCAAAAAGTCAACCGAGACGCCGAGCTGGTCAACTGAATTAAAACTTTGGAATTTCACTAAATGGATGTCAAAAATGGAGTTAGACGTCTAAATTAGTCTAGGAAGGTTCCTGAGAAAATTTCGTAAAAGTCGATGTAAGGAATATTCCAGTCGTCGGAAATCTGGAAATTTCGCCCGATTTTATGGTAAGTTTTCAAATGACCATATCTCTCTCATTTCTCAACCAAATTCGACTTATAATATATCAAAACGAAGATAGGGAAGTGCAGAATAAGATTATACTTGATTGGAGTCCAAAAAGTGGACGGAGTTAGCCGCAAAATGCCTGCAAAGGCACGGAGATCGTCGGAAACTGGGGAAAATTCAAATGGTTATAACTTCTTCTATACTTAACGAAATTGGGTGAATCAAAAACAAAAATCATACCTCTCGACGAGATGAGAGAATGGTACCCTTCTCGACTTCTAACTAGCTGTAGTTTGGCCTAAAAATTTACAGTCCGATTTTGTTTTGATCCCAACAGTCTGGAAAGAAGTTCGAGGTTAGGTTGGGTGTTTTGGATTCATGAGGATGAGACGAAGCTTGTGGTGCTCTTGATTTGGGCGGTGGTGGTCGGAAAATTTGTGCACCGATGTGTACAGTGACAAAGGAGTGTTTTTTTAGTGGGGAATGGGTCCCACGGTCCACAAAATCCCACCAAAAAATATTATAAAATAATATATAATAAAAAATAAGTAATAAAATAATAAGATAATATTAAAATATCTAAAATAGTAATTTTACAAAGGTATCTTTCGGATTCGTAGATTCATAGTCTCCATCACAGTTTCGAAACCGATTCCACTTGTACCCATATGTTCGTAATGACGAGTCCTACAAGGATACACTAATAGAATGGATTACACGTCTCACAATATGAGGGTCAACAAAAGTCTACGATTTCACCTTAAATGGTATTTTCATAAATTCACACTTTTAAAATTATAAAAATATTGAAATTTTGGTATGGGTTGTTACACAAGGTTTCCAATTGAAATATGAAATTGTAATACACTCCTGGAAACATGATTTCTCATTGTGAAACTTGTTCATTTCAGTGGAGAATTATATATATGCCTAAAGCATATCTCCACAAGTAATTCCCTCAAGTGCACATGGGAGCAAATTGCTCTGTATATGTTCCAAAAGGGTAATGTGTCATGAAGTGTAGAAAATCCATGAAGGATTCAAGTTGCTTAAAGTAAGCCTCGGAAGGGTAAAGCACAAATTATGTACTTAATACCAATGGATGGTATAAATTGCCTTAGTGAGTACTATCATTATGATATTGTTGCAACATACTAAATCTCCTACAAGAGTTGATATTAGATTGAGACTCCTAAAAAGTATAAATATTTAAGTGTTAAAAGAAACATTGTCTCGAGTTGCAGATCAAACAATATGTCAACACTATTCTTATCCTTTTGAAAGGATCTAATGATATCGCTATCGAGAATAAATTTTAAGAACATGTGTATAATGTTAATAACCTGAAGTTCTAACATTTTGTGTGGACATGTATTTATATGATATTATGAACAATCTATGATATTTCATTGTTTCCTCATTGATTTATTGATTATGGAACCAGAAGTTTCCATGTTTTCTATATCTAACAAGCCAAACTAAAAGTTTTTAGGCATAAGAGAGGAAATTTGTATGCATATACATGCAGGTGAGGTACAACTACAAAAACAAACAAAACATGGGGAGTCTTCACAAGGTTGATCATGTGAAGCCTTAGTACTTGGCAAAACTCCAGAAAGAAAAGGCACCAGAGGTTGATTATTTAGAGCCTCAGTACTTGGTAAAACTTCAGACAGCAAAGGTAATTGGTGCCTTTGGAATAAAGCCACGAACCTCTGATGGTCACTTTGAGTCTGACTTTCGGATTCCTGCAGCTGATCAAACTTTCTTTTCTTGTTTGTTAAGTAATTATTTGCAAGCATGTATAACTCTTTGTTCTTGTGCTTGAGCCCTATAATCTATTGTCTAAGGCTTGCCACCTCAGCCATTAATGATTCCACTTGGTGTGTTTGAGCAAGTAGACGTTGGCCCATATTAGATACAGAGCCTGCACACTGAACGTTGAAAGCCAGAGAGTCTTGAACAACTAATTCATCAAACCATTTTGAAAGTATCTTTTTATCCTTGGGAGTGAGAAGATTCCTAACTACCACCATAACGGTTATGTCATTCTTCATCATAGAGTGTCCAACCGCAAGAGGACCATTAGAGGATAAGAAGGATGAGTGCCATATATTATCTTGAAGAGACATGTATGCATCTTCCACAACATTCAAATTAAAACGATGGTCAAATGGGTAAGCCATTTTCATAAATGATGAAGGAAAATGAGGTCAGATAAATTGAAATCTCAGAAGTGCAAAAAAGGGAAATTTCTACAGGCAGCAACTTTCTGAGCGTGTTTTCAAACACAATTGATGTCTTTATAAAAGAAGAGGCAATATGGCCACTTGTTCAAAAATCAAAGAGGCACCGTTCTTCGAATTTCAAAAGCTAGATTTTGCTAAATAATTTCTCAAACGTAATCTCAGCTTTTCGAATATCACGTGCAACTTTGTCAAAGATGTCTGACAAAGTTGAAACGCGTGAACTTTACTGTTCTAACTACACCACTGATGCTAACAAGTGTAAGGGAAATGGTCCCAACAACACCACTACTTGCTATTGAGAAATCCTTATATATGTCGACCTCCGTTCTCCATGGCAAGGCGGACCTGCAAGAATGTCTAACTCTTCCTCTTATCCGAGAGTGCATCTTTAATAAAGCATCTCGAAATACTCAATTTTCCTCTACCCAAGAATACCTCTTCAACCAAGTCACTCAAAATGCTCAACTCATTTCCTCATTAAGATGATAGCTTTGATCAAGAAGTTTTACATCAGCATTAAATTCTTGAAGAGCAAAAGTATCTCATATCGTTAGGGTTGAAGGCAAAAGTTCTCATATCATACTTTTTCCCTATCATTTTCTTTATCCTTGTTTTTACTTGCAAGACAAGGAGAAAGAAAGTAATCAGTCGCAACCTAAAATCAAACTTCCAATTTGGAACTGATTGCCTAGAACCTTTGCCTTATTGCTTACCTTGCATTGCTCTCGAGTAGTCATCTTCAATTGTTGTTAGCTCTCGAATTTCCTTAGCAAATACCTTAGAACAGTTGATATGATGTTGACTCTTTACATTGAAGCTGCCAAGCATGGATGAGTCGCTGAGAAGTAATGTTTTGAAGAATCATTCAAAGGCAAAGGTTGCGCACCAATTCTGCTATGCAAGAGACTGAAGCAGAAGGATCAACGATGAGCCCACAAAACATCAAGCATTGCTTCAATACACATCAGCCTAAAGAATTTGAAATCAGGGGGAGCATCTAAAGTCAATTAAAGACTTGTGGTAATCCAATGGGGAGTGTAATAAAAGTGGATAACCCACTTAAATGAAAAGCCCCATTTGACTGCCAACAATTGTTGGAATTTTGTTGTCCACCTTATGCAATTATGATGTCCACCTTATGCCCTTCTCTATATAAAGGTCCATTAGTTCACACACAGAGTATGTGCACGGACGGAAGAGAGAAAGAGGAAGGAAGAGGAAAGGGAAGAGAGGAGAGAAAAGAGAGGGAGAAGAGGGAGAAAATAGAGAAGGATATTTTTGTACTCCTATTATGCAGATAATGAATAAAAGCACTATTGCTGCCCCGAGGACATACTCCAGTTACACTGACTGTTGAGGAACCTCGTAAATATTGTGTCTTATTTTATTTATTCCACTGTACACATACCGCCAATTTTACAACAATCTGAGCTTTATCATTATTGCAAAATATTAGTCCACGCACTTTTGAAATTCTTGCCTCCGCCCTTATATAATGGCAAATGCTACGTCAATTACGGCATATTTTCATGGACTTTTGTGTTCAGCTTGATAATTGAAATAAGTTGTCGCTTCCTTTCATATCAAAGAACACCCGGAACGACCAATCAAAACAAGGACGAAGGCAAAACAGGGGGAAGCCCTCAACAAACCCCAAGCGGGTTGGCAAGTTTTGCATGCACCCTAGATTGATATGTGTAAATATTTTTTATATAGTGTCGCGTTATTAATTTAGAATGTTAACATAGTGACGAACTCGGTATAGATAAGTTCTTCTTGACAACTACGAGTGATGACTGTGGGAGAAATATAGGAGTAAGTAGGGATGACACTGGATGTGATGTGTTCAGACATGCACGCCTTATATTTTCTCTCAAATGTATCCACCATTTACGACGTGATCCTGTGAATGACGTAGCTAGCCATGGCGTAATAGCTTTTGAATGACCGTCGGACAAGGATTGTCTGCCCTCCCACTTCCGATACCCTCCCATGCTCTTCTGTTTTGTGTGGTCACGGTTAAGCCACATCAACATTTTATATTATTTTTTTATAAAGATAATAAAACAAAAATGAAAAGTAATATAAAATGTTGACGTGGCTTAACCGTGACCACACAAACAGAAGGGTATGGGAGGGCACTGGAAATGGGAGGGCAGACAATCCTTGTCCCTACCATCCAGCAAGAATTAATGCAGAGAAAAGGGAGACAGCCCGTAATTGTCAGAGCAACTAAAGGCTAGAGAGTCGATAGGATTTTATGCTAACTATGTAAATAAAAAGCATTTCCGAATTCTGATGTTTAGGGTTCGTTTGGCAGAGAATTAAAAATTATTGTAGGGAACAAAAATTTTAAAAGCACACAATCTATCTAGACAATACCTAGCGTATAAGCAAGAGTGAGACATATTTAAGTAAATTTATTATCTATTATATAATTTAATTTACTATATAATATATAAAGAAACATTGAATAACATGTTTTTTATCTTAAGAAAATAGTCAGAAATTATTTGGTGGGTGGGCTAAACTAAAATTATTACTAGGAGATCAAATGGTTAAATTTTTTTGTTACTTACATAAAGTTACACAATAGCAAGCCTGAAAACATTAATTTAAAGTAAGAAATTTAACTATGAATGAAGCAAGTTTTAACTAGATTTAACAAAGAAAACATTTGAAGCTGCAACTCATAGTAGAAAGAAACATACATCATCAATCTTGTCATAACAACTTAACAAATAAAAGAAAAAGTACCTATTCAAGTTGTGCCCTTCGATCCTTCACGGAATTGAAATCCTTTGTTATTTCTTCTGAATAAATCTTTTCAACAAGCTCTTTTTCAACGTACACAACCATTGAATCTGCTAGAAATTCACTCTCCATCTTGTTGCGAAGTCTTGTTTTAATAAGATTCATTGCTGAAAAAGCTCATTCAGTAGTAGCTGTAGAAACGGGAAGAGTCAATACAAGTCGAATTAACCTATCAATCAAATAGTACCTTTCGGACCTCTTTGTTTCAACTAATCCTAGACATAATTCCGAAGTAGTAGACATTTTTTGAAACATAGGATGATGCGGTACGTCTGATTCATAGATTTTCAACTCACATCTCAACGTATGTAGTTCTTTTTCAGTGAAACCCAGGGGATAAAATTTCTCTGCAAGCTTGCAAATGTGATCAATGTTGAACACCTTAAAAGCTACTCTTGGTTCTAAAGTTGAACTGAGAATAAGAAGTTCCATTGCCTCCTCACTAAACCTGCTATTTAGCTCTGTTAGCTAAAAATCTATTGCATTATTGAAGATATCAATGTGATAATGATGCTCAAATGTAATATGATCTGTTTGCTGACAAGAATGACCAGTTCCTACTTTGTATTGAGCATTCATATCGGGCATATCAACATCATGTTTCTTGTAGAATAAACTCACTTTATCAATAAAGGTAGCCCAACCATCCAATCACAACTTCTGAAGGACATCTTTTGTAGTAGTGACTAGGTTCATAGCATTCAGAATGTCTTGTGACTTATTTTGCAGTTCACGACAAAGGATATTAGTGATTCCCATGATCTCCTGCAATAGATGCAAGATGAAAGTAAATTCAAAAGATCTGATTGCATTATAAACACTAGTAGCTTCCCCACGCAAAGAGTTTGTAGTTGATCTATCATTATTTATGTTCTTAAGTATTGTACAAGACGCGTCATACATATGTATCAAGTCACACATTGAATCATATTAAGAACCCCAACAAATAGCTCCAGGTCGATGTATAATACCGATTTAATTAGCTCATCTTCCCGTCTCAAGTTCACCAGCACCCACCAACTCTTCAATGTTCACTGTGTGTGCAACCTACAGCTAAGTATTACGCTTTGGAGAAGTAGTAATAACATTTACAATTGAACCTAATGTTGAAAACAATAACCAGATAACAGCTACTTCTTTTGATGCTGTAACTAATCCTAATTGAAGTTGATGAGCAAAACAATGCACATAATAAGCAAATGAACACTCTTTAATAAATAAAGATTGTAGCCCTTTCCACTGACCTCGCATATTACTCGCACCATTATAGCTTTGACCTTGTAACTTGTTTATAGGCAACTCATGGAAAGCAAGGACTTTTTTTATCTCCCTGTGAAGTGTTGGTGCAGTAGTGTCTTCAACCCACACAATATCTAAAAACCGTTCTCGTAGAAAACCATCATTATCAACAAATCTTAAAATAATGGCCATTTGCTCTCTGTGAGCAGTATCATGTGCTTCATCAACAAGAATACAAAAAACACCATCCCCGACTTCTTCACGAATTTTTCTTTGTACTATGTTGGCGAGAATGTTCAAAACCTCCTTTTGGATCATGGGGGAGGAATATTTGGCATTTTTTGGTGCATTTTCTAAAACAACTGCAGCCACCTTATCATTAAACTTGGCTGTATGCTTTACCAATTCAATAAAATTCCCACGATTTTTCAAACCCACTGATTCATCATGTCCTCTAAAAGGACATGCTTGAAATGTAAGCCATCGAACACACTCAATTGTAGCCTGAGTCTTAACCGATTCTTCAAAATTTCTTCTTTTGATTGTCGATTAATAACCTTATCAACATGTTAAGATGGATTCATCAATTCCTCTACACGCGAAACACAAGTATTATGTAATGAAGATGGACCTCCAATATGAGAAAGAAATATACAATTATTTCCGTCGTTAACTCTTTTCCAATTGTTAAACCCATCAATAGTTAGTGTCGGACGACTTGCTGGACTAGTCCTAAAAAGAAAGCATGGGAAACAATATACTCTATCTATTGTCGGAGAATATTCTAACCATGAAAATTGTGAAAACCAAGAATACTAAAATCGACGATATTGTGATCCAAACCGAGACCTAGGATACTCAAGAAGTTTCGGTCAGTAAGGCCTAGCTTTGATATAAGCACGTCGAACTTCATCTTGTCGATTAATAGGATACTCATGTATTTGAATCCGTTTCCCCGGGTCTCGTTCCAATTCCAAAGAAGCATCATCAAAAACTTTTTCTTGAGGTTCAATTATATTATATGTTTGGTGAGAATCATGAGGCTGCTCAGTTCATATTGGTGCGTTATTATTAGATGCAGAAGGTATATCACTTTCTAATTTATCACCATCATTTTTTTTTTTTAAATAATGAATCAATAGTTCTTAACCACTTTATTGAATGTTAACCTAACAATTGAACAACAATAATGCAAGTTTATATAATAAATTATATTTCTAAGAAATTTATCAAACTATCAGAAAAAATATATTAAACTTGAAATTGAATTTTTAAAGTACAAACTCTTAAAATTAAAGCAATAAACAAATAAAATCATCAAGACATAAGAATAAAGTTTCTTAAAAAAGTGAAAAAGAGTTTCTATTGATGAGAAAAATCAATAAAGTTTCTCTTGGTTTCTGTGAACTACAAACGAGATGGGACAACGACTTTCTGAAAAATGAAAAAGAGTCATTGTTGTCCCCCAAAAGTTGAAAAAAATAATAATAATAAACTACTCCTAAGAAACCTAAAATAATAAATAATCTTTTTAAAACTGAATGTCTACTCTTAGGAAACCTAAACTAATCATTATAGACTACTCTCTAGAAACTAATCAAAGAAAAAGACTTATTGGGACGTGTGTCTCAGTATGTGTAGATTTGAAATATAATAATAATAAATTTTGACATTGATTAAAGTAAATAATTTATTTAATATTTATTAACTCTTAATTTTTCTAAAAGTAATCTTATTTTTCAGAACTTTTACTTATTAGGTAGGCTATAACAATTAAAAATAAAAAAATAGTCTAAATTATTAGTATTTTTAATCTTATTATAGGAAGAGGAACCACTTCAGATCCACTTTATCAGTTTTCATTAGATATTATTTTTGTTTAATTTTAAATAAATAATTTAAATAATTCCTGATCACACAATACATAATAAATGGATAAAATGTAAGGATCCCTAAGATCCTCACAATTTATATTCGAATGGGATTCAAATCCCTTATTACATGGCGGGTCTAAAAAAAGTCATAAAATAATACCTACAAAAGAATAAAAAAAGATTAGGAGGCAGAAAATGATTGTTTTAGTTGACAAAAAAAAAAAATGATTGTTTTAGGAGTAGAAGAAAAGATGATGAGGGGCTAATAAATTAACAGAATAAAATACAAAGAAAAGATAAGATGGGGAGGCCACCTTGAAGAGAACACCGAACGCAGCCTCAGCAACGATTATTTTTTTTTCAGATTTCGGCGTTCTCAACATACGTCCTCCTAACCCCCACCCAGCCCCTGCCAGCTTCGCCTAATTCTGTCCAGGCGTACGTCTACTATACTTTCCGATTTTGTGACCGATTTTTAGAGCAGTAAGTCCATCTACAACTCTACAACTAGAGAGAATTATCTGATGAGTGAATAGCTGTGCTAACACCCCACCCCAACAGCAACCTACTCGAAGTTGAACGGGACGGCCATGGCGGCGGAGTCGAGTTGGTGAATCAAAGGTCAGATCATCAGGTTGTCAGGTATAAAGAGAAAACGCAATATTTTCTGATGAGTGAATTACGGATGTCATTTTATTTCTAAGTTATTTTCTTCTCTCTATGTTTGGAAGAGAAACGATTTAAAATTACTAATTAATTTCAAAATGACGGGATTGGAAATTATGAATTTAATATTTTTAGAATTGGTGAGCTTTCTTAATTTTGTCTAATACTAGGAGAATTAAAATTTTAAACCAAATGATATGTCACTAATAGAAAATAAATACGTTAATCAACATTTAAGTAATAATTTAATCATATTATTTATTTTACAAAATTTAATTTAGAAATTTGGTATCATTAACATTACCCAATCTAAAAGTATAATAAAATTTAGGGTAAAGTACAAAAAATTATCTCAACTATTGGTGTCACGACACTTTCATACCTCATCTTTTAAAATTGACAATGTCATACCTCATCTTTAGAAATTGTGTCAATGTTATACCTTCCGTTAGTTTGGTCGTTTATTTCTCAGTTAAATGCTGACGTGGCTAGATCTGAACCCATTTTTTATTAAAAAACTAATAAAATATTATTAAAAAAAATCATTTAATATTATTTAAATATTAAAATAATAATAAAAAGTACATTAAAAAAATAAATAAAGCTCTCCTTTTCGTCCCTCCCTCCTCTCTCTCTTCCCCCATCTTCCTGCAACCCAAAAAGAAAAAGGAGGAAGAAGAAGAAACGGAAAAAAAAAAAAAAAAAAAAAAGAAATCCCAAACCAAACCCAGTTTGTCACCCCTCCCCACACCACAAACCCAACCCCCTTCAACCCAGAAAGAAGGAGGAGGAAGAAGAAGAAAAAAAAAAAAAAAAAAAAACCCAACCCCAACCCAACCGGAAGGAGGAAGAAGAAGAAGAAGAAAAAAGAAGAAGAGGAAGAAGACAAAAAAAAAAAAAAAAAAAAGGGAAACTACAAACAAGACAGGACAACGACTCTCTGAAAAGTGAAAAAGAGATATTGTTGTACTCCAAAAATTGAAAAAAAATAATAATAATAAACTACTTCTAAGAAACCTAAACTAATAAAATAATAAATAATCTTTTTAAAACTAAATGTCTACTCCTAGGAAACCTAAACTAATCACTATAGACTAGTCTTTAGAAACTAATCAAAGAAAAAGACTTATTGGGACGTGTGTCTCAGTGTGTGTAGATTTGAAATATAATAATAATAAATTTTGACATTGATTAAAGTAAATAATTTATTTAATATTTATTAACTCTTACTTTTTCTAAAAATAATCTTATTTTTCAGAACTTTTATTTATTAGATGGGCTATAACAATTAAAAATAATAAAATAGTCTAAATTATTAGTATTTTTAATCTTATTATAGGAAGAGGAACCACTTCAAATTCACTTTATCAGTTTTCGTTAGATATTATTTATGTTTAATTTTACATAAAAAAAATTTAAATAATTTCTGATCACACAATACATAATAAATAAATAAAATGTAACGATCTCTAAGATCCTCACAATTTAGAGTCGAATGGGATTCAAATCCCTTATTACATGGCGGGTCTAAAAAAAAGTCATAAAATAATACCTACAAAAGAATAAAAAAAGATTAGGAGGCAGAAAATGATTGTTTTAGTTGACAAAAAAAAAAAAGATTGTTTTAGGAGTAGAAGAAAAGATGACGAGGGGCTAATAAATTAACAGAATAAAATACAAAGAAAAGATAAGATGGGGAGACCACCTTGAAGAGAACACCGAACGCAGCCTCAGCAACGAATTTTGTTTTTTCAGATTTCGGCGTTCTCAACATACGTCCTCCTAACCCCCACCCAGCCCCTGCCAGCTTCGCCTAATTCTGTCGAGGCGTACGTCTACTATACTTTCCGATTTTGTGACCCATTTTTAGAGCAGTAAGTCCATCTACAACTCTACAACTAGAGAGAATTATCTGATGAGTGAATAGCTGTGCTAACACCCCACCCCAACAGCAACCTACTCGAAGTTGAACGGGACGGCCATGGCGGCTGAGTCGAGTTGGTGAATCAAAGGTCAGATCATCAGGTTGTCAGGTATAAAGAGAAAACGCAATATTATCTGATGAGTGAATTACGGATGTCATTTTATTTCTAAGTTATTTTCTTCTCTCCATGTTTGGAAGAGAAGCGATTTAAAATTACTAATTAATTTCAAAATGACGGAATTTGAAATTATGAATTTAATATTTTTAGAATTGGTGAGCTTTCTTAATTTTGTCTAATAATTTAAAAGAATAATACTAGGAACTAAATTTTTAAACCAAATGATATATCACTAATAGAAAATAAATACGTTAATCAACATTTAAGTAATAATTTAATCATATTATTTATTTTACAAAATTTAATTTAGAAATTTTGTGTCATTAACATTACCCAATCTAAAAGTATAATAAAATTTAGGATAAAGTACAAAAAACTACCTCAACTATTGGTGTCACAAAACTTTCATATCTCATCTTTTAAAATTGACAATGTCATACCTCATCTTTAGAAATTGTGTCAATGTTATATCTTCCGTTAGTTTGGTCGTTTATTTCTCAGTTAAATGCTGACGTGGCTTGATCCGGACCAATTTTTAACTAAAAAACTAATAAAATATTATTAAAAACAAAAAAAATCATTTAATATTGTTTAAATATTAAAATAATAATAAAAAGTACATAAAAAAAAAAATATAACACTCTCCTTTTCGTCCCTCCCTCCTCTCTCTCTCTTCCCCATCTTCCTGCAACCCTAAAAGAAAAAGGAGGAAGAACAAGAGAAAAAAAAAAAAAAAAAAAAAAAAAGAAACCCCAAACCAAACCCAGTTCGTCACCCCTCCCCACACCACAAACCCAACCCCCTGCAACCCAGAAAGAAGGAGGAGGAAGAAGAAGGGGAAAAAAAAAAAAAAAAAAAAAACCCAACCCCAACCCAACCCGAAGGAGGAAGAAGAAGAAGGAAAAAAAAAAGAAAAAAAAAAGAGAAAATGAGAAACTCTCGTGCGCCCTCCCCCCAACAGCAACCTACTCGAAGTTGAACGGGACGGCCATGGCGGCGGAGTCGAGTTGGTGAATCAAAGGTCAGATCATCAGGTTGTCAGGTATAAAGAGAAAACGCAATATTATCTGATGAGTGAATTACAGATGTCATTTTATTTCTAAGTTATTTTCTTCTCTCCATGTTTGGAAGAGAAGCGATTTAAAATTACTAATTAATTTCAAAATGACAAAATTTGAAATTATGAGTTTAATATTTTTAGAATTGGTGAGCTTTCTTAATTTTGTCTAATAATTTAAAAGAATAATATTAGGACAACTAAAATTTTAAACCAAATGATATGTCACTAATAGAAAATAAATACGTCAATCAACGTTTAAGTAATAATTTAATCATATTATTTATTTTGTAAAATTTGATTTAGAAATTTGGTGTCATTAACATTACCCAATCTAAAAGTATAATAAAATTTAAATACAGAAGGTGGTAGTTGGTAAATGTGCTAGGGGCACTGATAAATAATTTTTTTAAATTTACTATTATATTATATCAAATTGTATAAAAAATAAGCATAATATATTTGATTTGTGACATGGGTATTTAGTAATTATAATGTTTTATATTCCTATTCGACTATGTTGAATTAGTAAATAGTTTTATGGATTCAGTACTATTTTTATTCTGATTCCAAAACATTTTAGTAAACAACTTTTATGGAAATCTGGATTTTGGTTCTCTTCAATCCAATTCTTCTTCAATTCAATTCCCTCTCGATCCAATTCCTCCAATTTTGATTACGAATACGTAAACGAGACATAAGTCTCTACCATCTTAAGAATAAACTCTAGTAGTTCCTTGTAAATAGATTATAAATATCTTTTTCAATGCTCCTAAATACTCAAAAAATAGTAATCATGCACTCCAAATTACAATCACTATATAAACATCTTTTCTTTAGTTATATTGGCCGCTACTCGTTGTAATTCTCAAAACTAGACATCTTAGTATTCTTTTAAGGATAAATTCAATATAAATCCAATTTTGTGAGTTCTTATTAGGAATAGTCCACTTTCTAAAAAATAGGTCCATTGATTATTATCTTTTTATTAAATCTATGATAAAACTGAAAATTTTAAGGAATTGTAAATTTAAATTCCTTCAACCGTAGCGCATTCAGTCTCTTTACTAAATAATATACGGATATCATCACTTTTTGGTCGATAATCTACGTATATCACAAGATAAATCACTTTTAGTTGCTTTGCTTATAATCTACCTCTTCATAATTAGTTGCATTCAACACTATCTTAAATAAATTCGGTTGAAACATTTTATAGTCTTATTATAATATAATATAGGTATGGTACAATTAGACTCAATTTGAAAAACAAATTAGATTTTTGGACAGAATCTAAACAAACTCTTTTTAATTAGCAGACAACTAGAAAGTCCACACTATCCTTTTTTAATTAACAGACAACTAGAAAGTCCAGTTGAAGTTTAGCTAAAATATAATTTAACTTCAAAATAGGAAGGATGAGAGAGATTTTTTAGTGTGACGAGAGCGCGACCCGGTGCATAGTGCACCAAGTGTCATAATACAACTAATTGGAAATTTGAAAAAAAAAAATTCTCCAACCAATTGTATTATGACACTTGGTATATCCGGTTGTGCTGCTGGTAAACTGAAAAATTTCTCGAAGAATGATTGGAGATGCTCGAAAGTGTTTAAAGAGTCCGTTCCCTGTCCTATTCCGAAAACTACAAACGAAGAAAATATTAGTTGGATTCTTTCTCTGCTGATCCTTTGTCTACCTTAACTGTTATCAGACATCAGAAGAACCAAGCCTAAACATCCTCTCATAATCATTGACATTCGTCCAACGCACAAAAACGTTCTCAAAGTCTGTATCAGTTGAAGCTAAGGAAGATCCAGGTTAGTCATCTAGTTATCAAATCCCTGCATAGTTTTTCTCCCTTTTTGGTGGTAGCTATTTTATTGTTTGAACTTTGAATCTTACGTTCGTTTTTCTCTGTTAATTTTTTTTTTTTTCAAAGGACAGGCATGGAAATTGTTAGTTTCGTACTACGAGTTGGTGAGTTGTTATGGACTCCAGTGAAGCGTCATCTGGTTTACTTGGTGCATTACAAGAGCCACATGCAGTCTCTTGAAGTTCTGGTCGAAAAGCTAGAGGCCATGCAGAATGATTACCAGCGAGAAGTGGATGCGGCACGAATGAATGGAGACGAAGTTAAGTCCGAGGTTCAAAAATGGCTCAAGGATGCTGACAATGCCATAATCCATGCGAAAAGACTGAATAATGAAGCCCGAGAAGACAAAACATGCCTCGGAGGCTGCTGTCCGACTTTGAAATGGCGTTACAGTTTAAGCAAGAGAGCAGTTAAGGAGGCAGAAGAAATGAACAAGCTTAAAGAAGAAAAAAGGTTTGAAACAGTTTTGCTTCAAGTTCTCCGACCCATTGAGTTTGAGTCCACCATGTCAGCAGGAGATTTCGAAGCATTTGAAGCAACAAGGCAAGCCATGGATGGGGTCATGAAGGCACTGAAAGACAATAACGTCACTGTCATTGCGGTCCATGGAATGGGAGGCATAGGCAAGACGACCTTGGTGAAACATGTTGGTTTGCAAGCGTGTAAAGACAAGCTCTTTGATCATGTGATTATGGCTGTCATTTCCCAAAACCCGAACCTGGTTAAGATTCAACAACAGCTTGCAGAAATGCTGGCCTTGAATTTGAATGAGCAGACAGAAATAGCCAGAGCAGCTAGATTGAAGGAGAGAATAATGAGAGGAAAAAAGATCCTTATAATTTTGGACGACATTTGGAAGACAATAGATTTGTCTCTCATAGGGATCCCCGATCACTACGAGCTCCAAAACTGCAATTCCAAAGTTCTACTCACCACAAGGATATGGAATATATGTCATACCATGAAGAGCCAAAAAAAGATTCATCTCGATATCCTGTCAAAAGAAGATTCTTGGGCCTTGTTTGTGAAAAAGGCGAACATGCCTTTTCAATCAACCAATTTTTATGACACAGCGAGGAAGGTAGCTAGAGAATGCGGTGGTCTCCCAATTGCTTTGATTGCAGTTGCAAGAGCACTCGGAGATAAGGACTTAGAAGAATGGAGAGAAGCAGCTCGACGACTGGAGATGTCCCAAACTACCAACCTTGATGACGAGGGGGATGTGTTCAGGTGTATAAAGTTGAGCTACGATTACTTGAAGGACAATGACGCCAAGTCATGCTTCTTACTTTGCTGCTTATTCCCGGAGGACTCTGACATCCAAATCGAAGACTTGCTGAAGTATGGTATTGGGAAAGGATTGTTTCGAGATGCCAACTCAATGCAAGATGCCAGAAGAACAGCACATTTGGTGGCCGAGTACCTTAAAGCTTGTAGCTTGGTTTTGAATGGTGAACAAGACGGATGTGTAAGAATGCATGATGTGATTCGGGACATGGCAATACTAATTGCATCATCTGGGGATGGCCAAGGATTTTTCGTAAAAGCTGGCTGCCACTTAAAGGATTGGCCAATGAATTCACTCGAAGACTACTCCGCAATCTCCCTGATGGGGAATGAGATTTGCAATCTTCCTGACGAATTGGTATGTCCAAAACTCCAGATTTTATTACTACAGTCAAATTTTCAAGTAGAGGAGATCCCAGAAGATTTTTTCCAAAGCCCAAATGCATTAAGGGTATTCGACATAAGTAGTACCGAAATTTCTTCATTACCCACATCATTTAATCTCTTAACCAAGCTCCAAACGCTGCATCTAGATCGTTGTCAGTCAATAATGGATGTATCAATTCTCGGAGAACTGAAAAAACTGGAGGTTCTTAGTTTGAGAGAATCTGGTATTGAGGAATTGCCGGAAGAAATTGGACATTTGACCAATTTAAGGATGTTGGATCTCACTATGAGTACCTACATTGCAACAATTCCATCCAATGTGATATCGCGGCTGTCCAAATTAGAAGAACTATACATGCAACAGAGTTTCGCTGACTGGGGCAAGAAAGTTGAAGGAGAAGATGACAAAACTAATGCTAGTTTTGATGAGCTAATTAGCTTGTGTTACTTAAACATTTTGAAGGTTGACATTTCTGATGCAGAATGCCTTCCGAAAAATGTAGGGTTCCTTCGAAATTGGGTAAATTTTGATATATGTATCAGCAGAGACCTATTTTATCGGTCCGTGAATGTGCAATTATCAAAGAATACTATTACTCCATATTCAAGAGCCTTGCTTCTGGACACAACAATCAACAAGCTGCCAGACTGGTTTAACAGCACAGTAACGGAGAGAGTGGAGAAAATAATCTACATGGAGGCTAGAAGTTTAACTGACATTCTTGTCGAGTACGGTCATGGGAAGTTACATGGACTCAAGTTTTTGCATCTCCAAGAGTGCCGTGAGATGGTAACTTTGATGAACACAGTAACTAGGGTTCCAAATAAGCCTGTGTTCGAGAGCTTGGAAGAGTTGCATGTCTTCTACTGGGACTGCTTGCAACAGTTATGTGTTGGTGAATTACTGCCGGGGTCGCTTGGAAATCTCAAGATCTTGGAGGTGGAGCAGTGTGAAGGTGTGGCGGATGCACTTGTTCCATCTAATCTGTTGCGGAGACTACAAAATCTTGAAGTACTTATTGTATGTGGAGCTGATATGGTTTATATATTCAGATCTCAAGGGCTTGAACAAGGAGAAACGGTCTTGACAAAACTGAGAGAGATGAAACTGGAGAATCTACCGGAACTGACAAACATATGGAACGATCCTGCTCAGCCTGCAATGTTTCATAATCTTAGAATTCTGACAATTTCCAAGTGCAAGAAACTGAAAAGTCTCTTCACATTCGACATAGTTCAATGTCTGCTGCAATTGGAAGAGCTTTGGGTGGACGAATGCCATAGCTTGGACAAACTTTTCGGCCTAAGCGAGGGATTAATAGTGCAGGATTCCGAGATCATTTTTCCACAACTGAAGAACTTAGCATTGCAAAGTCTTCCAACGCTGACAAGCATCTTCGCTGGAAGGGCTACACTTTTGTGCCCTTCATTGGAATACTTGCATGTGCTGGACTGCCCCCAGTTTTTAACCTCCACTTCTGACTTCCGCAGCCAGATGCAAGTCCAACTAAACAATGAGCAACATTTCCTCCTCCTAAGGAAAAGGTACACCTGTTTCATGCGTAAATTTCATTTGTCTTTTCATTTTCACTCTATTTTCTCTATTTCCTTCAAAGGAAATGGCTAAAATTACCACAAATCAAATACCAATTGATTAACTAATCAAAATTAATTACCTACTACATATCAATCAATGAGAATGCTAGTGGGAATCTCTTAAAAGTTGGACTCTCTCCTGTATTCTGATTTCTGCACAATGTTTTATAATGTTGGCATGAGAATTGACGATAGCAGAGAATCCATAGAAGGTGCACTATCGGTTTAATTATATAAAATTATATAACTACAGTTTACAAACCATCTCTTTTTGAACATCCTTTTTCTCGTCACTTTTCGTACATATACAAGTTTGGATTGTTTTGAATTTTAACACGTATTTATTTAATAATGAAAATTCTTAACTCACCTTGTGAAACTTTGATATTGTGAAAAAATATTGTATCAAGTTTCCTTATTTATAAAGATTCAAATAATTAAGTTAGCCCATCCGGTAAAAAATTTCTAGCTCTGCCATTATTTATCTTTTGCTTTGAATTTCTTTTAATACTTGAATTACACAAATAGTTATAAATTTATTTGGAGAGCAAAGACCAAAGCAAATTGCTAACTTATACTTGTCCATTATTTTGAATTGACCAAAAGGTTGTGGGAGCAGAGGTAATTAATTTTCCTGGAAGAAGTTGATGAGAAACACATTATTGCATAAGGTCGCGCATCTTTCACCATCCAGGTGGTGGCACCTTCTCTCCTTGTGAGAGATTTTCTCTCCTTCTAAGAGCTTTTTTCACTGGTGTGTGTGTCCTCCACTTCGTTCCTCCCGCAGCCGCCGATCCTAGCTATGGCCAAGGTTGGTGGCCGTCCTTCCCTTCTCCTTTCTCTTTTTTCTTTTTCTTTCCTTCTCCTTCTCCTTCATCTTCCATTTTCCGCTGCCCAGTGGCCTGTTTGCCACTCAGCCCCTTGTGCATCTGCTTTCTTTGACTTCAATATCTTTTCCAACTTTTCTCATTTCTTCCTTCCTTCCACTTTTCCCCTTTGTTTCCTTTCGTCTTCCTTCCACCTTTTCCCCTTATTTCTCTCGACCTTCCCCACCCCCCCACCCCCCCCCCCCCCCAAAAAAAAGTTCCCCAATCCAGATTGGCTCCATCCTTCTTCGACTCCACAGGATCGCCTCCCACTTTTTTTCAACGCGATTTATCGCGCTTCTCCCGGAAGGTGAGTAGAGCGTTGGCTCAGGTGTTCACACCACCTCCTTCCTTTGGTTTGCCTTTGTTGGCACTGTTGCTAGTGGGTTTTTTCCCACTGACTTTCTTCGATTTGTGGCGGCTACTGTTGTGGTGCTCTGTGGAGGAGTTTGGGGCTCTGTTTTGGGTCCTGCTGTGGCTTAATTTTCATTTTGGGGCTCTGGTTATTTTGATTTCAGATGGTTGCAGGGGATGTTCGTTCGGCAAGCAGGTTGGCGGCAAAGGTAGGAAGCTGCTAGGGTTTGCTTTGATGTTTTTTTCTGTTTAGGGCTCAAAACTATTTTTTGGGCTGTTGGGTCAATATGGAGGTCCATCTTTTTGTTTGTGTGTTTATTGTATTTAGACATTTTCTTATGTAATTTGTTGACTCCATATGTATAAATATCTGGGAGACTTCCATATTTCCACGTACGAGTTATGATACAGTAGTGTCATGTTATTTGCACACTAATCTAATTTCCTAAAGTGCCAACCGCAAGGTTCTTGTGCAGAGGTAAAATATCCTAAATTATGGGATTAATTGTAAGAATTTAATCTCCTAAATCATTGCACGTTGGTGGATTCACAGTGGCCTTAGAAGCAAAAACTTCCAAGGCTCCCATTGTATGCATATATAACAAGGATTGATATCGCAAGTTAATTTGGACTCTTCATCTCCCAATTTTGTTTCTTTTTTTGTTTCGTCTTTTCCTTCTTCCATGAATGATATGTGCGGCATTCTCCTATTTGCGTATAGGCATGGTAATCTGATTAGTGTACTGTTTTCTGTGTGCGCCTCACTGTCAGCATATAGGAATTTGTATATGCATTTCCATGTCGCTTTTCTTGTTGGCAAACTCATATTTTTTTTTAGGAAATAGATAAAAGTGACTCATTTTCTTAAACTTAGGACAAAAATAGGAATTTTCGAATATACAAACGTCATGCACAACAATATGACAAAAATGATATTTTTCCTCGTATATAGATGGGTTATTTCCTCCCACCCAGAGGTCATTTGCAGAAAATCTCTCTTACACCCTCTCGGTTATCTCTCTTCTCTCACTTTCTCCCTCATGCACTCTCTCTGCCATTTTCACTGTGCACACACGGTGATGCCTACAAAGCAGAAAACTAATGATGCCTAAAAAGTAGCATCATACCAAAAAACCGATCTCCCAAGCACATCCTCCATGTCCATAGAGCAACCAATTTGATCACAAAAGAGCACCATACCAACCAAAAAACAAAAAAAACAAAGAAATTCCTTAAGAAGTGCTGAGCTAATTCTCAAATCTATAGGAAACTATTATTGAATGCAATCTGGAAAATAGTAAAAAGAGATAGAATAAATAAGTGTATATAAATTAGTGGTTTTTTTAACTTTGATCCTTCAAGATGATTGAAATTTAAAATAAATTTGGTGTTAGATTATATATTGATTATAATTCATTGATGTGTCCTTAATTCAAAATAATTAATGTGCATTTTATTTAATGTCTCCCATTAAATATTTAAATTTATTAACATATAATTTTTAATTTATTTTTTGACCAAAAAAGAGTTTTTTATTTTTTTAATTTTATTTAACATTCTTCAAACTTGAAAAACTCGTTAATGTACCTAAATATTAGTACCGAAATGTATTATATTGAACTAATGTATTTAAATGTTAGTACCGAAATATATGTACCGAAATATATGCACCGAAATGTATTATATTAAATTAACGTACCTAAATGTGTGTACCAAAATGTATGCACCGAAATGTATTATATTGAATTATTGTACCTAAATGTTTGTATCGAAATATATGTACCAAAATATGTGTACCTAAATGTATGCACTGAAATGTATTATAATGAATTTAATGTACCTAAATGAAGAAGACAAAGTACATCAAAATATATTGTATGGCAAAAAATAGTTTATCTAAATGTTTACAACAAAATATATTACGATAAATGAAATGAAAATTATAATTAAAATGAAATAAAATTAATATATTAAAAATTAGGAAGAAAATGAGAAATAATTAAAAAATCAAAATATAATTAATAAATGAGATTATTAATGTATCAAGGGACTAAAATTAGATTTTGATCTTACTCATGGTTATAATCTAAAAATCATCTTTACCAAGGATTAAAATGAAGTTTTCTATACCAAGGAACCCAATCAACTTATCATTTTTATTATTTCATATATACACAAACGGCTTCTGTGGTGGTGCTAGATATATCTAACCAAATTGATACTAGATAGTTCAAGTAAATATACAAATTGACAATACAATAACAATAAGCTCACAACCAATTTTAACAATGAAACTAAATCCTTTCTACCCTATTCAAACCTTTAGATCATGAATCATGATCCTTCTCTTTCATTTTTTTTAATTGTATCTCACACTCACTTTTTCATAATTTTGTTGCTGAAGGCCCTAATAATTTCTATGTTATCCTATATCTGTCTTAATATCAAATATTTGAAAAATTATCACACTACGTACCATTGAGCAGTTATAAATAAGTTGATGGACCAAAAAGAAGGTGTCTTATAATCAAACCATTTCGTAATTATGAAAAAGGACCAAAGCATCATAACTTTTAACTAAGTTAATGATCATTTCTAATGTCTCTAGTTAGATTGAGAATGGCAGAGCTTTTAACAGAGCCAATGAGCATTAATAGTTAGAAGGCTCATTGAAAAAGTGTATCAACCTGGTCACCACGGTTCATTTGTTGCGCATTGGGAAAAACGAGTTTCAGTTCTTGCGACAGTATCAACATGTGCCTCAGGAGCTGCAACCTGTGTGTCAGGAGATGCCTCACTTGGTAGATCATTACCCTGTCATTTGATGTGTCACTAAAATTGATTTCACAAATATTCAATATGATCCCAATGTTATTAAATCACTAACCTGATTTTTCATACAAAGATGCACCAATTCTGTCAGTGCTCTGACCCGATTAGTTAAATTGTGCACCTTTTCATCCATTTGGTGATTACGCAATTTCTGTTCTGAAAATATAATATTTCAAGCTTTGCAGGAGGAACACCACCTCCGACTCCTCTTGCACAACCATGGCGCTCAGCACCAGAAACTTTGGAAAGAACATCACCTCGAAAACCAGATGATGATCCATTTCCATATTGCTTAATTTTTTCGTAACGTTGCACATCAAAGTTAAGAACATCAAAGTTAAGACCTCATCAGTTTGCATATCAACAAACAAGAAGAAATAAATGGCTAAAAATTACTTACAATAGTCTCCGCAGCAAGCAAATTGGATGGTCCACCACCCTTCTTAGTATGTGCTGAAATCCAAACATCACCTCTAGAAACTAGAGAAGGGTCTACACTTTTTCTTTTCTACAAAATAGAAACATAAATGTAGTAAACACACAGTAGAACACAGAATAAATTAGTAAATTGTTCTTGTCCTGTAGAAAAGAAGGCACTAGAATCAAATGTAATTACCAAATCCTCCGCCAACCTAGCATATCCTTTGCGACTACATGTGTGCGGGAGTAGCTTAGACTTCATCTCTCTGAATGTTTCGCTTTTGTCCTATCAAAAGGAAACCAATGATTCATATCATGTATCGATTAGCTAGCATGTACCAAATCCATCTTCAAACTAAATTAACATGCAATCAAGATAGAATCACACACATGTTTAACTAACACCAAATTCTTGTGTAGACGGGCTTGGTGTTGAAATAGACTTTTAACTACTATCAATTTGATTTCTGTGACCCAATTTTGAACTCAAACGAAGATAACTAATCTTAGAAATAAAATAAAAGGAGAATGAGCTTACAATTTCATCTTAGAGTCATCTTTGCAAGGAAAGTCTTCCAATCTTGAATTAATTTGACATTATTTGGTATGACCCCTCTTTCTTTTAGTTAGATTCGACTCCTCTGTAAATAGGTCATCTGGTACTTCTTCGTCTTCTTCTTGTAAGATGTCAGGTGCAATTTCAACATAATATTCTTTAGATCAGCCTGAATGCCGCGATCTTTTCTTTCTTGGAAAAATCATCCTCAACTAATGAACCTGGAAAACAAATACTGATAGTACATATTTAGCAGAATTTTGTTATAGAAACCATTGTTATACTCATGATCATAAAGAATTAAAAACTGTCTATACTCATGATTATAAAGAACTGAAAATTGTACAGTCAACGATGCAACCCTTAAATTAGTGAGAGTCATGTGCATTTCATACATGAATCATATCCATGTAACGCACTCCACAAATTTGTGAAGGAAAAAGAATCTTGGGTAATTTGGACATGTAATCAAAATTATGTATAAATATGGAACTAAAATTATGCGTCAGTACGTGCTTACTTTTCAGTATTGTACATATGAGAGTAAACAATGAAAGTATAAAAGCGATAAACACCCCTTCAAAAGAAAATTATAAACGTCAACAGCACCCTGGTACTAGGGTTCTACAACTTTGTCTTGGCCATCTTATCAACAAAACATAATCCACATAAGAACGATTGACTACTGTAATTGGAACACACTAGATTCGCAGCCACCTTTCTTCTCAGTTATGTTCACTATATTATTGAAATCACCCATTAGGCACCACGGTTTTATCCTTTGGATCTAATTTAAGGATATCCTCCCACAATTCCAATTGTAACCGTTTTTTAGAAAAAGCATACACAAACGTAAAAAACTGATCTTAAGTAGAACAAGGACCGTTCACTAAACAAGGCAAATAACAAGCAGTCGAGGTGAAAGCATTAACTACAACCTTGGACGAGTTCCAAACTAAACATAGACCACCAGCCCTACCAGCAGGGCTACAACTAATCATCTTATCAAAAAACTTTCCATAAAAGTTTCCATGGACCTTCTCCACATCTATTTTAGTTTCCATTAAACAAAAAAGGTCCACCTTAAAACTAGCACACAAATAATTAAAATTACTCTTAAAATCAGGTCTTCCAAGACCCCTGCAATTCCACATCATGCACTTCATTAATCTATTTCTTTAGTCAGACTAATGTAGCTCGGTCTTGCTTCTGCATCTCCTCAGACTCCTTTACTTGGACTTAACACTTCGTTACTTAGCCTAAGGGAAGACGTCGCAGCTCCTGCTGCCTTAATGGATGCCACAACATCCCCCACAAGCCTATTTCCCTCCCCCACAATCCTACTTCCTACCTGAATCCCTACATCCTGGCGATTAAGCATACAATTACCAGCAATCATATTTAGACAAGCCAAGTTCCAACTCACATAATTCTCACAACAGTAAACCATTAACACCTTACTAGTAAAATCAATCCATAGTTGATTATTTATCAGCATATTATCCCAATAAAACCAAACAGTATTAAGCTTATTATGCCTAATTAAAGGGTAAGCAAACAAGGAACTATACTTTTTATCAAACCATAAACTATAACACCTAGTACTCACCTTTTGCATACAGTCAGCAACCTTCTCGGTCCTTCTCCAGTCCCGTACCAGCCCCGCTCTCGTAACCCACACCTAACAGGCTGAGGTGAGGATTTCATGAAAACCAACTTCGTCATCACCCCCAAAGATCTTCACTCCTTCAGCGCCCTGCATCTTTACTTGTTCCCCAGATAGCCCGCATAGCACATGAACCCTCACATAGGCTTCTATCTCATGTTCGTCAAATTTATTGAACATCAAATAAGCTACAAACCCCGTATATTTGCAAGGGATTGAGCAATTAAGCTCTAGAAACCCGAAACCACGGGTTTGTGAGGCACCATTTAATTGAATCACAGCCAACCCGAATTGTATTTGAAACAAATGCAAATGCCTCAATTCGACATCCCACTGTTGGTGTCTAAGATTTCTTTGGAGAAGGATCCTCGGACCTTCGCACAGCTTCTTAAGGGATTGGCACTTTGGATGTGTAGTCGGGCTCTTACTTGTGGATGTGCTACAAGAAGAGGACAAAGTTAGTTCTGAAATGTGCCTTTGTGGGGCCTTAGGTGTAGGCCTTGAGGCTCGCAATCAAAACTAACTAAGTGTTAGGCGTGCCACTGCTATCTCAATATAGTAGATGTAGAACAAGAGTATTTTTAGTCGATTACTTGCGCCCCAAGTTACTCAGACTTCTTGTTATCAAAGGATTGTCGTGGATGGGTTAAGTCCACATTAAGTTCTTTTTCTTGCCTTGTAAATGAGGACTTTTAGTTCATAGTCTTGTATGTTCGAATGAAGAGAGTCCAAATCCCCTTAAGCTATTTGCTTAGTTCTTGATTGATTTTAATGAAAACATATCCATTAAACTAACCAGATCCAAATGCAAATGGAACTCTCAGTAGGAAAACTGATGGAAATGACTTGAATACATGCTGAAGAATGCATTAAGTAATAGATCTACAAGTTTAGAAAACAAACAAAGAGCTTCGGGTAAGATTTCACCTTGTCTGTCAAAGTTGAACCTCTTACAATCATTTCTCTTTGAATTAACAGGGGTTTATATGTTAAAAAGGGATGAATGGTAAACAATTTTACACAAGGGAATCGATACTGCACCACCGAGGGAGATAGCAGAGCTTTAAACTGGACAAGAGATAGCTTGTCGCTAAAAAGGACTGAATCTGGGTTGATTTCAGCTTTTGAATGCAAATCTGGCTTGAGAACGGAGTTTGTATGTTTGTTTGTTTGATTGGTTGAGTGTCCTTGTTTCTAGGACCTCTTCCTCCTTTTATAGGCAAATGAGCCCGACTGCTGTGACTTTGTTCTTGCCCAAAAGCACTTTGAGGGTAGTGAGTCATCAGCTTTTTACTTGGAATGCCACTAGAAAGTGTTCTTTGGCTCGTAGTAGGTTAGTCCCCATCACTTGTCACTTCAATGGTAAGCACGTGGCTTATATCTTGGCTGAGAAGGCTTCACTTTGCCTGTGGGCTTGGTGCTGCTGGGCTTCGAGCAAGTCCTCTTTAATTTGGCATCCTTGGGCTTTCTTTCATTTAAGCCCAATGTTCAAATAATAACCCAAATACCCACAATAACCAAAAAAATCTACCCCATATTTTAATTTTCTCCAGTTACCTTCCTTGGCTCCTACATCGTTGCATGCCCAAAAACCTAGTTTTAAACTTTGCCTCTAGGCTCCACTCCCTAAGACCCACCATTGATAATTAGCTAGAGGAAAAATCCTAACTACAACCCAATTAGACACGAAGCTGCTATTTGGATTGTAAATTGCACGAATACTTTCAGCCCACCCATACTTATCGTTGAACAAAGCATTTACGCTAAAGCGATTAGCTAAATTGCAAAACTGAACTAAATAACTGCAATTATCTGTTCTCCAATTAACCTTCAACCCATTAAATAGCCTATCTACTTTCACAAAAATGCAAATTAGAGCAAGAACCAGGGACCAGAATCGAATTCGTACCAAGATACTCGGCCTTATGCGCTGTCAGCGCCTCCACCAGTCTTCAGATAACCCTAGCATCATTTTTCTGTTTCAAAATCCACTCTATATTTCTCTTTCAAGTTTACCAAGAAAATACAAACCCTTTTAAGATTTGAGGGGGAATTTTTTTTTTTAAAAAAAAAAAAAACCCAAAAAAAGAAGCGGCTAAATAAAAAATAGACGGCACGAGAATGAATTATTAAGCGGGCTTCTTTACAACAAAACTTCTGTGCTAAAAGCCATTATTTACTAAGTGTTATGTGTACCATAAGAGGTACGAACCCCAGTATATGGAAAGTCCACTTTATGACATAACGCAAAGCTTTAAAAGAAAAAGGAAATGCTTTGTATAAATTGTCAAATACAACACACAACGCTTAAGTCATATATAATTTTATTTACGACTTACACAAAAGTGACTCTGTGAATGACAGACTATACACAAGTATTATGACATGAGCTTTATAAATGTTGTGAATAATATCATTTATAACATATCAGTATTATACGCCCTATATTTCAAGTCGTAATAAACCCAAAATGTTGTAGTGGTATGAATGAACAGAAAAATATTGAAGCACAAGTATTTAAGGAGAGGAAAAGAGCTCAGCAAGGAGCTGTACAAGTCAAAGAGAGCGGCTGCAATATTGAGGGGAGTAAGCTAATCTACCTGACTTTGACACTAACTGCAAACTTTGCTTTGCTTTTATGTTCAAAAAAGGTTGAGAGTTAATTGTGTGTGGGGAGAGTTCGTCCACATTGGTGAGAGACGAGTCTATTTAAAGACTTATATAATTTTAGGCTACTTTTTATATTGTCAATTAATTTTATAGTTGAATTTTAATTTTATCATGGTATCAGAACATATTGCCTCTCTTGTGAAAGTCTAAAGGGTCACACGTGCTCACGCGTCACACTTATTGTCCATGTGTAGGCTTGAAAATCGGCAGATCTGTCTCTCGTGTGAAAGTCTAAAGGGTCACACGTGCTCACACGTCACACTTATTGTCCATGTGTAGGCTTGAAAATCAACCATACGTATTGTCAATTGATTTTATGGTGAAACCCTAATTTCATCACTTTTGTATATATTTTCAGGGTAAAGTTTAAGAAACAAGTTATCTAAAGCTGGTTGGGGAGGGCTAACTGTAGAAAGTGTGATAATTATGAAGGAATCAGTTTGACAGAGGGAAAGTTTAGAGAAAGATTGAATCTAAAAAAATGTATTCTCATTAACCTTCAATGAATGTACATGTGGAGTATAACAATATGCCCACTATACTTGCTGACTAAGCAATCTTAAGAAACAAGTTATCCAAAGTTAAGGTGCAACTATGTAAATAAAGGCACTTGTGATGCTTAAGCCATTTCTAGCCGAAGGCTGGCTAGATGGTTCGTTTTAGCCAAAGTTCTAAAAAACGTTAGGCGCTAGTCGGATGGTGGGCTAGCGCCTAGTGCCTAAGCAGCTAGGTGGGGTCTAGGCGGGCGCCTAGGCGGATTTAGGTAAATTTCTAGTATATTTTGTAAATAAGTGCATATTGACACTTATAAAAAATTATACTTGTATGAAATCCATGGATAAGATAATAAAAAAAATGATAAAATACAAAAAGAGTATCCAACAAGTCCAAAATTTAAAAACACATTACGCATATATGCCATATAACCATAGTAAGGAATATTGTAGGATAACACATATACAACAAATTCTCAATTTTAAACCACTTAAACTTAGATAGGATTTTTATTTTTAATTTAATTAAAAAAAAAATGCCTAGCTCTGCCTAGCCCCGCCTAGAGCCCATCTGATTTTTCCAACCAATTTGCAAGAAAACGCCTCGTCTTGCCATCGCCTAGCGCCTAGGCAGCTGCCTAGGCTCTTTTTTAGAACATTGGTTTTAGCCCTCTAGCTCTCTAAGAAATTAATATTTTAATGAACAGTACATGGCCATATTTGCCTCCATCTCCAACTGAGGGTCATATGGCTCGTTTTAGCCCTGTTATAAAAAACCGTCTTCAACTGAGGGCTATACGGCCAAACATAATTTATTATTTAAAAACTACAACTTAAATTTAAATACAACGTAATGTTGCTTCATGTTACTTAATTTAATTTAATGTTGTATAATGACTTAGGAAGTTACAGGAAAAAAATAGAATTTAAAAAATATATGAAACAAATTTTGTAAAATAGAAGTTATAGGAAAAAAATATAATTTAGAAAAAAATATAAAACAAATTTTGTAAAATAGAAGTTATAGGAAGTTATAGAAAAAAAATTCAAAAATAACAACTAGCTGACGTCAACTAGCCATTGCATTTGAAATTTGGCCTAGAATTCCTGTTGATTATATCCGACATGAATGCTAGAATTTCTGGCCCAGTTCGAGGCTAGCTGGCTGGATTAGGCCAGCCAGTTGGCACTTTGACCCTTTCAGATTCCGTGGGGCCCATGAGCCCTCTGGCCTAGCTCTCAATTGAAGATAGCTTTCAGACTAGTTTCGGCCCTTTGGACTCTTCGGTTAGAAATGGCCTTAGGATCCGTTTGGCAGAGAATTACAAATTGTTTTTGAAGCAGAGAAGTCTATGCATAAATTTCTACGGAGAGGGTCCATCTACAGCTCTTACGAATTACGAGTGAGTAGCTGTGCTAACACCCCACGCCAACAGCAACCTAGTCGAAGTTGAACTGGACGGACATGGTGGCGGAGTGGAGTTGGCGAATGAAAACTCAGATCATCAAGTTGTCAAGTATGGAGAGAAAATGCAGATGTACAACCCGTTGGAAATTATGTATTTAATTTACTTTATTAGAGATTGGCTTAATTTTTTTTTTTTTGACAAACTGATCATGATGTGGTATGTCAACGTGAGTTCGAGAGGTGTTAGAAAATAGAAAAGAGGAAAGTATTTTTGAGTGAAAAAGGATTCTCCCCGGATTCTCTTTGTGAGAATCTCGAAAATTCTCTAATCACATCTGTTTATTGTGCGGTTAGAAATTATTGTAAATTTTTTTTTTTAAATTGAATATAAACAATACCTAACGAAAACTAATCGTAAAATGTACGATAAAAAGATGTGATTGGAGGATCCTCATTCTTTTTGAATGAGTGAGTTAAGGATGTCATTTTATTTTCTTAACTCTCTGCATTCTAGAAGTGGAAATTTAAAATTACTAAGTAACTTCAAAATGATAGAATTTGAAACTATAGATTTTAATTTTTTTAGAATTTGTAAGCTTTCTTATTGGATTACTAGTCCTCGTAGTGATAGGGTAGTCAAAAGAAAGTCCAAAATTGAAAATTCCATCAACTTTCTGTTAATTATTAGCACGTGAACCACTCATATTAGGTTAAAAGTTGACGAAATTTTTAATTTTGGGCATAAATCCTAGGGGTGTGCTGTCCACACATCCCATTTTACTTCTCACACATCCTTTGTTAATTTATGTCTGTTGTTTTTTTCAATTCATCCGATCAGACGATCGAAAATTAGAAGGATGTGTGAGAAGTTAAAAAAGGTGTGTGGATATCACATCTTTAAATCCTAATAAACTTCACTACAGAGGCTTAAATCCTAATTTTTTTACCACATGCACTATCTTCCAATTACCCTATTACCATGAGAACTATTAATCTAATTAAGTCTAATCTAAAAATATAGAAAACTTTAACGAAAATGATTTGAACTAAGTTTAATTTAACCAAAAATCACTGTGTACTATTATTTAATCAAGAGTTTCATATTTAATCATAAGAACAAACTAATCTATATTAAGCTCCGCAAACATTGAACAGATGTGGCTGAATTAAAAGCCCAAAACGGAATAAATTATTTTCCAGCTTTTGCCCCTAAGGGAAAATCCCATTCTGTGAGGCAATTCTGTTAGAAATAAACTTTTTTTTATTTACAAGTATGCCACTCCCTCATAATCCACCAGACAAAGATTAATTTTGTTATTCAAATTTCCAGATGCAAGCCAAAAGTAAACCATTTTACAAATTTTTAGTTCCTTCTTTTTTCTTAAAAAATTTGAAAATTTCAGAAAGAATTCTGAAGATAAATCTACTGAAATTTTAACCAGATAAATGTTTGAACAAAGTAGATCAGATTCATGAGGAAACTCGGGATCAATTAAACATTTAAAGAAAGAAAATCAAGAATGTGCCGACTAAACTTCATAAAAATACAACGACAAATAGAAACGCAAGTTCAAATTCCAAAAACAAATCAAGAAACGCAAAAACTTGAGAAAATAATTGAAACACAGTAGAGAAAAATTAATTCCAAAGAAACCTGCGAACCTCTCGGAAGAGCGACTCATCACCGAGTGGAGAAGCCAATGCATCCGTCGCCGAGACGCAAAGCAGCCATTTTTGTTTTTTCAAATTAAAGCAGAGAAGAGGAGAGAGAAGAGTGCGGCCGAAAGCCTGAAACCCACACCCATTATTTTTCTTCTTCTTTCTCTCCTGGTCCTGACAGAAATCAGAAAATGAAAGCTGGCATTTTTGTAAGATGGGTAAACTACATTTTACCTCTTTAAATTTGAATGCAATGGTAACTTCACAGAACATGTTTAAAACATTTCAGTCACGTACATTTTTGTAAAATGGATAAATTACATTTCACCCTTTCAAATTTGGATGCAATTACAACCCCATACAACATGTTTAAAACATTCCAGTCACATACATTTACTTATAATTTAATTATAAATTTATACATTCATTAATCAAATCGTCAATTTAACTGTTAAGGGATGACGTGACAAATACAAAACCCACATGTTTTTAATTAAAAATCAATTAAAAAAACTAAACTAAAACAAAATCACTCAACTCATCTCTATCTCCCTCCCTCATTTCTCTCTCTAAAAAACTCCATCTTGCACAGCCCCAAACTCAGTGGCTGCTGCCATTGCTCATCGTCTTCTCCGACGATTTTCCCAACGTACCCAGACAACTTAGACGGTGGTGAAGTCGTTGTTCCCCGTCAACGTCAGACCACCAACATGACCTAATGTTTCTCGTGGAACAAACCTATGTCTCTGCTTGGTGATTTTCAAACCCCAAGCCCTCAAATCGAAGAGCCCCGTCAAGGACGAGGAAATCAAAACCTAAGTCTCTGCAGCAACGCTCACCCTTATCAACGCTAGAAACCGAAACTGCGGAGCTCCCAATTCAAAAGACCCCGAATGCGACGCAATCGCGCTGAAATCTAAGCCGTCAGGGATGAGGAAATCCTCGGCCACCGATGGCAGGTAGAGGTCGTCCAAGTCGTCGAAGGTGAGCTCGAACTTGCAATTTCAGTGGCATCGAACCCAAAGTCAAGATTGGACATAAATGCGTTGTCGGAGGGCACAACGACAGTGACCATGCTGTTGTCAGATGAGAAAAATTCAGGGTTGAGAGGAGGGATCGTGAGGGAACAACGATGAAGCATCACTTTCTAAATTGTCGCCGGAGTCCCATTTTAGGGTTTTAGAGAGGTTTTTTTGAGAATTTAGAGGGAGAGACTAAGACTGAGGAGGAGGAATCTCCTTTAATTGTCAAATACCAAAATCCCCTTCGATTTCGTTGCTGGCTGCGTCTTATGGTTCTGATTAATGCCAATTCGAGGTTAGAGTGAGAGAAGAAGGAAGAGAAAAAAATGGAGGAGGTCGACGGAAATAGGTGAGAGGGCGACAGTGGTGTTTTAGGGGTTGTTGACCCTAAAAATTACAAAACCTACGTGGCGCGCAGGCTGAGTAACTAATAAGCTAATTACGTCCTTCGGTTAAATGCGGGACGTGCCAACTCGTCGGCTGAGCTTAGCCGAGGAGTAAAATTTGTTAATGTTGCGTTGAGCGCGTTACTGACTTCTGTATCTTATGACTGCAGCCGAGGAAGGAATAGATCTCGACCTTTGGATTCTCGAGCCTGAAGACAAGGCTGCTAGGTCTGCGAAGTTCACAAATTGTCGACGCCCGATTCGGTCATAGTGATTATATTCATAAGGGTATAAACACGTCGAATCAATACCAGACTATATGAACACAAGTACTCAAAAGTGATGTATGTCTTAATGGTGAATGTGGTTCGGCCGTTATAATGCTAAAATCTGAAACTCACTCGTGAATATCCAATCATAAAATCACTCGGCGTCTAATACACCGAATGTCGTAACTCGTAACACCTTACTTTGCCGAAAAGGCTAATAAGATAATCTCTGCCAATAAGGATTCGAAAACCCTTCTCAACCGAGACTTGGATAGGTAACCAGTAGGCTTCGACGCAGTGCTGTTTATCCAAACTGAAGGTGCTCCTCGGTCAGCTGATTCTACAGCAACAATGCTGTTTATCCAAACTGAAGGTGTTCGCCGGTTGTCTTCACAGTGCTGTTTATCCAAACTGAAGATGTGTCGACGGGAAAAAGAAAATAAAAATCTCAAGATGTTTGAGAGGTTTTGCACAGAGCAATTGTGTGTTGAATTGAAGGTCCAGAATTGTTGCATGATGTCTTGTATTTATAGCACCAACTCCTTCTTGAGATCGAATTAAACTCATATATGGATTGGGAGTTCTTGTTTCGTTCCAACTTTGCTTCAAACAACCCTACTCCCACTAGGACTTTGAACTCACCCCTTTTTAGGGCTTTATTCATTGTTGGTCGAGAATCCTAATTGCACTAAGACTTCCTCGACCCTTTTGCTTATCTGAACTACTCCTTTTTGTGATAGGACTCGACCATCCCTGCTGAATGGCCCGGAATCACCAGACAACCCATAGTACTTTTGACATGGCTTTGGGCCGAGCACAAACAAACACTCGGCCTAACAATATTATTTTGGACCCAAATAGGGGTATTTCCTTTTTTTCTTCTTGGTAATCTGTTTCAGAGAGTTGATTCTTCGGTGTGTGTGTGTGTGTGTGTGTGTGTGTGTGTGTATTTACATATAATTTTTTTGGTTGATTCTTGTGTTCGAAAAAAAATCTGGGTATTTTGGGATGTGGGGGGTTAGGTTGCAGACTTGCAGGGAAGAAGGTTGAAGGTGAATAGTTGTAGTGGTGGACCCATTATGTTTCAAAACTTTTTAAATTTTTTAAATTATTTTCTTTTTTCTGTGGCATGTTAGTGACATTCACATCAGCAAAAATGTGAGCCGTATAAGTTTCACGTCATCATTTAATGGTGAAATTGACGGTTTGACTAATAAATGTATGAAAATGTAATCAAATTCAAATTTGTGCACGAGATTGAAATGTTTCAAAAATGATGTATGAAGTCGTAATTGCACCTAAATCTGATGGGGCACAATGCAATTTACCCATATAAAAAAAGACACCGTGTCCAGAAAAATGAAAGGAGAAAGCCGAGAGGAATAAATTGTACAGGAGATAGACTCTGAACTTTCTCTCTCTGAGTTTTTTTTTTTTTTTTTTGCTGACGTGCACACTAACAGCGACAAGGCACTTGCTTATAACTGATTAATTATACGTAATTAATTATGTTGCGTAATTATGTGAGATTTTGCTAGATTATCAAATATTTTTGTATACGTAATTATGTTGCACGTGTCCTCATTTTGTTATTTTTGTTGTTGGGTTTGATTGCTTATTATCCCCTTTCGTAAAGTTTGGCATGGCTACAATCGATTTGGATCCTCTCTCTTGAGCCTAAGGAGAGGATCCTACTGACTAAACAGTGTGCGTCGTTGAATTTTCATCCAATGATTATAATTAATATAATTTTAAAAAGACCTCTATGTTTATAGTCATTAGATAAAAATCCAACGACCTACACTACTTGGTGTTAGGAGAGGATCCAAATCCGACTATAATAACAAATTGAAATAGTGATTAATATACAATTTTTTTTTTTTTTGAGAACGTAAAATATTACAATGCAAATGTAACATTTTATTGGATACCTCCTATATTTGAAATAAAAAATAAAAAGTCTTGGATTAAAATTGACAACATAGTGGCTCATGAGATGGCGAATTTCAAATTATATAGGTTTTATCACTTGGATTACATAAGAAGAACCTCCTTGGTTGAGCAAAGCTTCCTTCTTGGAAATTGTGGGGACACTGTTAATTATGGCTCCACTGCCCACTTGGGTTGGGAACGAGGTATGTAATTATGACATCACAGTGTCATTGCTTTAACATTTTTACATAGTAATCGCATCATACGATTGGTTTGAAATATCTGCACCTTGGCGTTCTTGCATGTAAGCATTTTTGTGCTGGGAAATTGAGCTTTTGTGTGAAAATTTTGTTCCTGTTTGAAAATCGAGTGGAGAGAATTGACTTTCATGAATTTGGCACTACTCGTTATTGAATTTGGATGGTTAGGAATTGGGATGGGAAGTTGGTTTGGCATTTCTTGTACATGATGAGGCTAAAAAACGCACAAAATAACACACATTATTTTTGAAACTACTGTAAAATAACTCACACTAATTCTAGAATTATAGCAAAATAACTCGTACTATTTCTGAAACTAAACCAAATAAACCACACCATTTCTGAAAGGGAACAAAATAAACACTATTTATGAAATTACATCAAAATAGCGAACACTATTTCTAAAATCGAACTAAAATAACTCACACTATTTCTAAAAAGGAAACAAAATAAACATTATTTCTGAAACTATAGTAAATAACAAACACTATTTCTAAAACTAAACCAAAATAACCCATACTATTTCTGAAACTATAGCAAAACTGCGCATTATTTTTGAAACTGAACCAAAATAACTCATACTATTTCTGAAAATGAAAAAAATAAATACTATTTCTAAAACTACAACAAAAAAATCGAACAACATTTCTGAAACTAAACCAAAACAACCCACATTAAAATTACCCACTAGTTATGAAAACTAAACAAAAATAACATACACTATTCATGGAAGGGATCAAAATAAATACTACTTTGTGAGTTACATCAAAACAGGACGCTATTTCTGGAAGGGAACAAAATAAACCCTAAACTAAACCAAAATAACTTAAACTATTTCTAGAAATGAACAAAATAAATACTATTTCTGAAATTGTATCAAAATAACAAATATTATTTCTAAAACTGAACCAAAATAACTCTCACTATTTCTAGAACTACAGCAAAATTATGCACTATTTCTGAAAACTAAATTAAAATAACTTTGGGTTGACAAGTGGGTTTCAAGGTGTCGTTGTGCATGGGGTAAATAACTTTGGGATTAACATGTGGCTTTGCCAACAATGGTGGAAGCTGGTGGTGTTGATGTAATCCCTTAAAGCCTCACACCCCATGGTAAATATAACAACTATAAATTGAAGTTTTGCATGTTGGACTAGGAAAGAAGCCATCTCATTGTCAGAGACCACCTAGCAAATGAGATAGACTTCAATTGCAAGACTACACCTTGCTAATTGTACTAAACTATTGACTAGGAGTTGACAATGAAGAAAGTTAGATTGTAACATCCCACATCATCCATGGGAGTGGATCATGTAAGCCTTATATGTATATTCTTATCTCTACCTAGCATGAGGTCTTTTGGGAGCTCACTGTCTTCGGGTTCCATAAAAACTCCAAAGTTAAGCGAGTTCGCGCGAGAGCAATCCCATGATGGGTGACCCGCTGGAAATCTATAAGGCTTATTGCCTATTTTCCCTTGTTTGGCCAAAATCTATAAGGCTTATTGCCTATTTTGTGAGCAATCTTCAATTCTTACTTGTTTTGTGAAGATGCATTAGCTTTCTTTCCGGTTTTGGGAGCAATTTGGACCCTTTGCCAATTTTAAGGGATATTTCCCTTTTTTTGCCGAATTTAGGGGAAGTTTTGAGCTTCATCTGCTTGATTTGTGCCATAAGTTAGTGATGACTTGTCCATTTGTGATGAGTCATATGTCACGTGGAGCTTTGTGATGCATCATTTGTATGCAACAAAATTTACATGTCTACATCGTCTCTAGAATTTTTGGGATTATTTTAAGCTCCACATTACCCTTGCTTGCTAATATTAGCACCTTTTAGAACTTTGAATATAACTACAATTTTGTGAGCCAATTTTATAAGTAGTTCACTTTATTTGTTACGATTGAAAAAGGTTCGATGAGTCCCTCATCTTTATTTCGATACCAAATTTATCTCACAAGTATTTAATCTCTTGATTTCATGATTATTTTTCAATTTTTTTAAACATTTAAAGAATAAATATCCTAAATCATAGGATTAAATGTAAAAATGTAATCTCCTAAATTATTGCAACGTCGATGGATTCGCAGTGGCCTTAGAAGCAAAAAATTCCAAGGCTCCCATTGTCTGCATGTGTACAAGGATTGATATTTCAAGTCAATTGGGGCTATTCATCTCCTAATTGTTTTTCCTTTTTTGTCTTTTCCTTCTTGGTTCCTAATTATGTAGAAAAATATGTCTGAATGAATATTTCATTGTTATGGGAATACAATATATATACAATGACATTCCTTGTATGACAAGAAGACTTCCTACAAGTTAGGGATATACTTATAATTACAATTTAACTCTAACTGATTTTCTAATTGTCTAACACTCCCCCTCAAGTTGGAGAGTGTATGTCAAGAACTCCCAACTTGCGTAACATGCTCGAAAATTTCTCCTTCCCGAGAGGCTTTGTAAACATGTTTGCCATCTGTTGTGTTGTATCAACATGTCTAGTAGCTATTGTGCCATCAACAGTTTTATCACGTATAAAATGACAATCCATCTCAACGTGGCGAGTGCGTTCATGAAAAACAAGATTGGCGGCTATATGCAATGCCGCTTGATTGTCACAAAATAAAAGAGATGGACTAGTTAAATGAACGTTCAAATCCTCCAATAGAAAACATAACCAAATCACTTCACAACAAGCTCCACCCATAGCTCTGTACTTCGCTCCAGCAGAATAGATCAAAACCGTTTTCTGTCGTTTTGTTTGCCATGAAATCAAAGAATTTCCCAAGAACACACAATAACCTGTGGTCGAGTGTCGAGTAATAGCCAACCCAATCAAGATTACAAAAAACTATTAATTTGTAGATGGAGATGGGGGATGAAAAAGAGAAGGGAAATTTGGAGAGGCGGTGGGTGGATGGATGGTGGAGATTGTTTGGTGAGAGAGGGGGAGGGGAGATCAAATGCAGGTTGATGATGGATAGGGTTTATGACAAGAAGCATTGATTGCACATGTGATGCAAGATTCTTGTTGTGCACTACTGGTTGTGTATATGAATTATCAAATGGGCAAAAATATTATCCCCCAAACCCCAAGGCCCGACCGTTGGAGGAAGGCGTGGCCTCTTAGCTCGTCCACATCTGCCCAACCGGACTGAGAACCCACCCTTGGTTTTCGTAGCTTTTTTGAAATGGTCTGTCATCCAAGCTTCCCATGTTGCACTTAGTAGCACTTCTGCTATTCAATCATAGAATAGATTCCGATCAAGCGGAAAAAGCCCTATATTATTAGTAAGCTAGCGCGCCCCTTTCTTTCTCATTTGGTTGTCAGAACGGAATAATAAACCTTAACTCAGAGCAGATTTTAAAGAACAAACAACCCGTAATACTACATCCATATGTGGAAGCCATGGGTCATGCATGAAACGATTTAGAACATGTATAGGGTAGGTAATATCTGGTCGATTTATTGTGAGATAAATGATTCTTCCTACAAGAAGACGATATTTTTTCAGATCCTTTAGGAAAAGAAACAAGGCGTGCTCCCAAGAAACCATAATCTTTGAGAATCTCCAATGCATATTTACACTGAGAAATATAAATGCCACTTCTGTATTGAGAGACCTCAATTTGAAGTATTATTTTTAATATATGTAATGTTTATTATAATTTGTTATATTTTAATTGTCATGTTCTAACTGTATCCATGTCCTATTTTTTTAAATTTTCCTTGTAACAGTATGGCCATGTCACGTGTCGCCATATCCGTGTTCATGTCGGTGCAACTTAGGCTACCATGACTACGACGTTAAGCCCAGTTTCTATCTAATTAAATCTCGCAGTTCTTCCTCGCTGCTTCCTCCCCAACGTTGAGCTTCCTCCCAGCCATGACCACCATGTAGGTTCCGCAAGCTCGACCTCTCTGTCTTTGACACTCACTGTAGCTCCGCCCTAACCCACCTTCCTCCATTTTTTCTCCAACACACGAGAGATTTTTTAGTGTGACCGAAATACGAAGTGATACACCACGTGTCACTGTACAAATGGTGGGATATGAGTGTTATAAAGTTAATACCTTAAAAAGTAAAATTTTTCACTACTTATATAAAAACACATAGTATATCATCTGTGGCCACACTAGAATTATTCTTCACCCAGCTGGAAAATTTGATCAGAAGTCCTCGCCCAAAATTATAAATTAAAACTGAAAAAGTTAGGAGACAAAAGGAAGAAGATGGTGATGAAGAAGCAAGTCCAGCAGCTATCCAATGCCAGAAATGATATCAGAGATAAAACCCAAACGGAAAAATTTGAAATATTTAGAAGAAAACCCAATACAACTCAACAGTCATTTAATTCACATAGGAGTTAAAGAAGTTAAGTTGATAATCTTATGTTCTAATTGTACCTATTTCTTCCTCCTCCTCCTCCTCCTTCTTCTTCTTCTTTTGAATACCCAGAAGCCAAAAGTTGAAGCTTTTTAAGAATAGAGAGAAAGGAGAGAGAGAGAGGCAAAAACGCATGTATATAGCTGTTTTTGTTGTGCTAGGATAGCACCAAAATCAAATGGAACCAACTCAAGCTAGCCCACAGGAAATTTATCAAATGAAAATGCAAGAACAAAATATTAAAGACACAAAGATTTTAACGAGGTTCCTCCACAGTCAATGTAACTGGAGTACGTCCTCGGAGCAGTAGGAGCTCACCCAATAATCCACTATCAACCAAATGGGAGTTTACAAAGTGTTGGCAATCTCACAACCCAAAAGCCCAATACACCCAATAACTCTCACACACCAAAGAAACAAATAGAGAAAGAAATATAATGAATAATTTCTTCTCTATACATATAGCTCAAAGCTATTACAACAACAACTACTTTGGTGGATGATTACTAACCAAAGAGAGGAGCTCTTTTCAAATGGGGAATGCGGCACCCCTTCTTCTCTGCTTCTGCAATCAGAAAATACTCTCTGCAAAAAAGAACTCTTTCTTCTCTCTTTCTTTTTGCCAAAACCGAAACACTCAGCTCTCTTTCTTCTCTCCCTCTTTTTCTTCTCAACCGAAACCAATTGAGCTCTCTCTTTTCTTCACAACCAACTTATCTTTTCTTTAATGAAACAACACTCACGGGTGTTGAAGAAGACAAAAAATCTTTTCCCATTTTTCATCCCCAAAACAAGGAAAGGTGTTTCCCACCTTTGGTTTGTTTAATCTAAAGTATGGCCACTTGGCCACTTATTCAACAATCTCCACCTTGGCCAAGTTCCGAAAAACGCCATGATAAGCCAAACAACACAATTAACACACAACATCACTCCCAATCACTAGCAAGAGAACAACTCATGCCGAGCCAAATGCTCCAAAACTCCTACTGCTCAACGCCTTCTTTATATAGGCAAAATGTGAGCCAAGTTCAAGCAATGAACAAACTTGGCTACACCAACAACCTTAGTCAACATATCAGCGGGGTTGTCTTTAGTTGGAATCTTTTGGAGAATAATTTCCCTTTCACCAACAACTTCACGAACAAAGTGATAACGCACATCTATGTGCTTGGTCCTCGCATGATGAACCTGATACTTAGCCAAATAAATGGCACTCTGACTATCACAATGCACCTCCACCTGCTTCTGATCAACCCCTAAATCTCTAATCAGTCCATGTATCCAAATGGCCTCCTTTATAGCTTCAGCAACTGCCATATATTCAGCCTCTGTAGTAGACAATGCAACAGACGACTGCAAAATGGACCTCCAACAAACTGGCCCTTTAGCCATAGTAAATACATAGCCTGTAGTAGACTTCCTTCCATCCAGATCACCTGCATAATCTGAATCAACATAACCAACAGCAAAATGACCAATACCAGAGTCATCCCTCTCAAAGCATAAACCAACATCTCGAGTACCATGGAGATACCTCAATATCCACTTAGCTGCATTCCAATGCTCTTTACCAGGATTATGCATATATCGACTCACCATGCCAACTGCATGAGCAATATCTGGTCTAGAGCATACCATTGCATACATCAAACTACCAACCAAATTTGCATATGGTATATTTTTCATTTGTAGCTTCTCTTGATCAGTTTTAGGACATTGTAGAGAACTCAATTTAAAATGAGGAGCCAAAGGGGTACTAACCGGTTTAGTTGAATCATGAACTCCAAACTTCCGAATCAACTTCTCAAGGTATTGTCTTTGATTCAAACAAACCAAACCCTTCTCTCTGTCTCTAGTGATCTCCATGCCAAGGATCTTCTTTGCTTCACCAAGATCCTTCATCTCGAACTCATTTTTCATTTGCTTCTTCAATTTCTCAATCTCTTCAGCATTCTTTGAGGCAATCAACATATCATCAACATATATCAATAAATAAATGAAAGACCCATCTTGCAACTTCTTGAAGTACACACAATGATCATATTGACTTCTAGAATAATTTTGGCCTCTCATAAATTTATCAAATCTCAAATACCATTGCCTTGGAGATTGCTTCAAGCCATAAAGTGATTTCTTCAACTTGCAAAACAAATTTTCTTTCCCTTTCACTTTATACCCATCCGGTTGACACATATAGATCTCTTCATTCAAATCACCATGTAGGAAAGCCGTCTTCACATCAAGTTGCACAAGTTCAAGATCATATTGTGCAACAAGAGCTAACATAATGCGAATTGATGAGTGTTTCACAACTGGAGAAAAGATTTCATTGTAGTCAATGCCCTCCTTTTGTGCATACCCTTTAGCAACTAATCTTGCTTTGAATCTGACATTGCTTTTCTCAGCAACATCTTCCTTCTTGGCATACACCCATTTGCAACCAATAGCTTTCTTACCCTTAGGCAATTTAGCTAACTCCCAAGTCTTGTTTTTCATGAGAGAATTCATCTCGTCGCCCATGGCATTGCACCAATTCTCCTTTTCTTCACTCTCAATGGCTTCCTCAAAATTGGATGGAATCTCATCAGTGATAATAGGAAGAGCAAAAGCAACATAGTCACTATACCGAGCTGGCTTGGTAATATTTCTCTTTCCTCTGTTCTTAGCAATAGACTCTTGAGGTGAAACTTGCTCTTCAACTTGAATAGAATCTTCAAGTTCAACTTCTTCAACATCCTCATGGTCTTCCACTTCTTCACTTGTAGTGGCTTCGACATCAGCGGAAATAGGATTTGAAGTACTAGAGGCAACTTTCTCAAGCTCCACCTGTTGGACATCTTTCACATTCTTCTCAGAGTCTCTAAACATATTTTCTTCATCAAATGTCACATCTCTGCTGATTACAAGTTTCTTCATCTCCGGCCACCATAACCTGTAACCTTTGACACCACTACTAAAACCAAGAAAGATAGCCTTTTTTGCTCTAGGATCAAGTTTATTTTCAGTTACATGAAAATAAGCAGGTGAACCAAAAATACGAATATAATTATAATCATTAGAAGGTTTTCCAGTCCATACCTCCATTGGCGTCTTACCCTGAATAGCAGCTGAGGGTAATCGGTTGATGATGTGACATGCATAAGTAACTGCCTCTGCCCAAAACGACTTGCTTAAACCCGCCTGAGACAACATGCATCTAACCTTCTCAAGCAAGGTTCGATTCAATCTTTCTGCAACTCCATTTTGTTGTGGAGTTCCCCGGACACTAAAATGTCTCACAATCCCTTCCTCTTTGCAAACTTTAAAGAAAGGGTCGGATGTGTATTCACCACCATTATCCGATCTCAAAATCTTAATCTTTCTCCCAGTCTGGTTCTCAACCATTTTCTTCCAACCCAAGAAAATGCTCAACACCTCACTCTTGTGCTTCATAGTGTAGACCCAAGACCTTCTTGAATAATCATCAACAAAGGTCACGAACCAATGTCTACCACTCAAAGAGGGAGTCTTTGTAGGACCCCAAACATCCGAATGCACATAATCAAGAATGCCCTTCGTCTGATGTACAGCAGTACCAAACTTCACTCTAGTTTGTTTTCCCAAGACACAATGCTCGCAGAAATCAAGCTTACAAGTCGTGGCACCTTTTAGAAGACCTTGTTTCACAAGCCCTTGTAGAGCTTTCTCACCGGCATGGCCTAATCTCATATGCCACAATCTAGTAGTATCAGAATCAGATGTGCCCATATTTTCTGAGACTACAGATGCTTCACCTGTCACAGTGCTTCCTTGCAATAAATACAAATGGCCACATCGAGGAGCTTTCATCACAACAAGTGCACCATAAGTCACTTTCAATGTCTGCCCATCTGAATGAAACCTGAAGCCCTTGGCTTCTAAAGTTCCCAAAGAAATAAGATTTTTCTTCAAATTCGGTACATACCGAACACCTGTCAACTCTTTAACCATGCCATCATGCAACTTCAAACGAACTGTACCAATCCCTTTTGTTGTGCAAGGATTGTCATCTCCCATGAACACAACACCGCCATCAAACTCTTTCAAGCTTGAAAACCAATCCTTGTGAGGAGTCATATGATGAGTACAACCCGTATCCAACACCCACTTAGTAGCACAATCAAATGATGAGGAAGTGGTTAAAGCGAAATCAGAAAAATCAGTTTCAACCTCAGCAACATTAGCTTCAGAACTTTCTTTGCCTTTGGTCTTCAATCTAGGACAATCTTTCTTCCAATGGCCCTTATTACGACAAAAGGCACATTCATCCCTTTCCAAAGGTTTTCTACCTTTAGAGTTTCCTCTAGGTCGAGACTGTGATTTTTTCCTGCTAGAAGAGGATCTCCTCTCCGATGATCTACCTCTAACAAATAAAGCTTCAGAGGTACTATCATGATTTTTATCTCTATGCCTCATTTCATAATTCATCAAGGCATTTGACACATCTTCAAATTTCACAGTTTCTTTACCATGCATAATAGTGGTAACAAAATGCTCATAAGAGTCCGGCAAGGAATTCAACAATATTAAGGCCTTATCTTCATCCTTAATATCCTCATCTAAATTTAACAAGTCGGCAATCAACTTATTAAAAGCATCAAGGTGTCTAATCATTTTTGTACCTTCTTTGTATTGGAAGCGGTAGAGCTTTTTCTTCAAGTGTAGCCGGTTCTCTGCACTCTTCGTCATATACTTGTCTTCCAATTTTTGCCACAGCACACTTGCCAAAGTCTCCCGCATCACAAAATACTTCTGAGTTTTTGCAAGGCACAACCGAATTGAAGAGCAAGCCCACAAATTTAATTTCTCCCATTCCAGTTTCGACATAGCTTCAGGCTTCTCTCCCAAGGCGGCAAGAAGATCTTGTTGAGCCAACACATCTTTAACCTCACATTGCCACATCCCGAAGTTGTTTGTGCCATCAAACTTTTCCACTTCAAACTTTGCATTTTGCACCGTAGTTCTTGCAAACCCGGAGCTGCTTCCAAAAGGATTCTCATCTTGCCCGTCTGACATCTTTGGCAACTAGACAGTACCCAAGAGCAACCAGTGCTCTGATACCAATTGTTGTGCTAGGATAGCACCAAAATCAAATGGAACCAACTCAAGCTAGCCCACAGGAAATTTATCAAATGAAAATGCAAGAACAAAATATTAAAGACACAAAGATTTTAACGAGGTTCCTCCACAGTCAGTGTAACTGGAGTACGTCCTCGGAGCAGTAGGAGCTCACCCAATAATCCACTATCAACCAAATGGGAGTTTACAAAGTGTTGGCAATCTCACAACCCAAAAGCCCAATACACCCAATAACTCTCACACACCAAAGAAACAAATAGAGAAAGAAATATAATGAATAATTTCTTCTCTATACATATAGCTCAAAGCTATTACAACAACAACTACTTTGGTGGATGATTACTAACCAAAGAGAGGAGCTCTTTTCAAATGGGGAATGCGGCACCCCTTCTTCTCTGCTTCTGCAATCAGAAAATACTCTCTGCAAAAAAGAACTCTTTCTTCTCTCTTTCTTTTTGCCAAAACCGAAACACTCAGCTCTCTTTCTTCTCTCCCTCTTTTTCTTCTCAACCGAAACCAATTGAGCTCTCTCTTTTCTTCACAACCAACTTATCTTTTCTTTAATGAAACAACACTCACGGGTGTTGAAGAAGACAAAAAATCTTTTCCCATTTTTCATCCCCAAAACAAGGAAAGGTGTTTCCCACCTTTGGTTTGTTTAATCTAAAGTATGGCCACTTGGCCACTTATTCAACAGTTTTGATAAACTTGTATAGCTGTTTTGACTTTAGAGTAATTGCTAGCATGACTCTCTCTTCCCCGTCTTCTTCTCCAAAGAACCAAAAGCAAATTTCTCTCTCCTATGCTATCCCATTTCCGATTAAACTCTCTAGCGGATCTGACTCTGCCTCCCTGCGAGAAGGTCTATGACTTTTGAAAGAGCCTAGCGGATCTGAATCTGCCTCCTCGCCCGAAACAGCTTAGCGAAATTCCGTCCACAGTGTCCGTAGTGTGTCCAAACGTGTCTTGACCGTGTACAACTCGAGTCAAGAGCGTGTTCGAGACGTATCGGCGTGTCCGAGTGTCCTACACTCCGACACATCTAGACAATGAGAATACAGATGGGTTTAGAAAAAGAGTACAAACACATCTAGACAATGAGAACGCAGATGGGTTTCGAAAAAGAGTACAACTTAGTCATTAAGGCTATATTAGTACTTTCATATCAATTTTTTGTTACAAATTTTAGTTAGTTTTCCAAATTTTTTATAAAATGAGAGCGTCTGAGAGAGGAGCAGAGACTCAGTGAGAAAATTTTTATAGAATGGCAAGGGTGGAGAAAAGGAAAGATGAGAGAATTCTGACAAGGCTGGCAGATGAGTTCGAACAACTGGCCGCTCAGCTGAACTCTCCGGCACCATTCACCATGGAAATTGGCAATTTCACCCAAGCCTGTCGTCTCGTTTCTCCTCTCATTCGATACTTAGGCGTCGCTATGAAGTTCGCCGACATAGAGTACTCTGCTAAGGTATTATTCATCTATTAAACTTGAGAGTTTGATGCTTTTTGGTGATGGGGAGATTTGGGTTGCAAACTTGTCATTGTCTTCTACATTTGAATCAAATTTCAAAAGTTTGATATAAAACTTGGGTGTTCTTTAGGGTTTGGTGGCTTGTGATTGATGAGTGCTTTGATTTCTTTGGTGCATTTGACTCATGGGAAGTATACACATGATTAAATCAGTTACTCATTTTTAAATAAATAACAAAACTAGAGGATACTATATAGACAATAAAAAGGGACCAAATTTTATTTTATATAAGTCCTTATCGTTTATTCAGCGTTTCTCAACTTTATAATTGATTTGCTCATAATTCCTTTTGATTTAATGGATGGGAGGGATATCTAACTTTTTTTGTTATTGATTTTTTTTTTTTAAATTTAATGTGATGAAGTTTTTATTCATTGCGTTAAAATAATAAAAGGAAGGAAAAAAAATACTAAATAAAAAACTCAATTATATAAATTACTAAATATTTCTTATTATTCTTATGTATGGTGATGCATGAGATGTAAAATGAAAATATACTACTTTTTTTCACATCTTTTGGTGAGGGTGAGTAATTTCAATATTGAAATTCCGGTGCATTGAATTTGGAAGAGACTTGAAGAAAATATTTGGAGTATTTGGATCTAATGGAAGACATGACACATAACCAAGCTCAATGATATTTTAGGATTCATACAGCTGACTTCACTTAATGAGAAAGGGCTTTGTTGTTGTTGTATACTTCCCTTTGATGTAAGTGTTTCTTTGTTTTTTTTTTTTTTTTTTTTGTTTTAATTATATTTTGATTAATGTGGTGGTTGCCAGATTAGTGGGATTGAAAAGGCAGGAAAGTCAGTTAATACCCTAGAAGATTTGCTTGATAGTGAAATACAACAGAATACTATTAAGCACCAAAGTAGTGCTTCGAGATTCCTCATCAGAGTGAAGCGTTCACTTGAGATGCTTAAGATAATATTCGAGCAAATTATGGCCTCAAGGTTTTACTTATCTCAAACCTAGCCTCGATCTTCTCTGAATTCACTGCTTCATTAACATGTTGAAGATCATTTTCATTAGCAAATGCAATTTCATGCTGCTACGTCCACTCATTTGTTCTATTTTCTCATATCCACATAATTTATTTTTCCGTTGATCATGAATTTTTTTTTAAATATTTAATATTCGTTAAGTGATTTTAAAAAAAACTAAAAACGCTTTTAATAAAAATATTTTTGAGTTTCAAGAGCGCTTAAAAGTGCTTCTTGCAAGAAGTATCAATTATGTGATTTTTGCAAGAAGCACTTCAATTGTTTTTTTTTTCTTTTCAGGATTCACTTGCATTTTAACTAAGGATTGATTTTAAAAGTACTCTCATCAAATGTACTTTCAATTATTTTAAAAACACTTACAAACGAGCTCAAGGACTCTTCTCATTCTAAAGTCGTGATATCCATTATACCATGACTTAATTATTCTACTTAAGGCACATAATTATTTATTGACTAATCTTTGAATTAATTATTCACAAAAGAACAAACCCTAAATCAATGACTGCTAATCTCTAATTTTTGTATGTCTCTATAATTTGGCAGCTAGCTGTTATTTTACTATCACAGATTCACAGTTACTTATAACTTGAATTTCTTTTTCTTTTCTTTTTTTACTTGGGCAGCGAAATTTCAATCATGGATGCGGTTAACACAGCATATAAACAAGTTTTTTACCCCTACCACGGATGGGCCATCAGAAAGGCTGTTGGTGGTGCACTGCTAACCGTTCCTACAAGGTCACTGTTCTTCATAAAGCTAAAAGTAGATGGTAAGACTATTCTAGTATGTATCTCATCGTTTTCATACTATCTGCTTGCAAACCAGGCTTCTAGCAGACTAGCTCATATCTATTGACATTAGGCTAGACATTTGGGATTGATCGGTTTGACTACTGCTCATGGTAGCGGTAGCTACCGTGGCCGGTCGCAGGTTCTTTCTTTCATATCCAATATATAGAGAAGAAAAAAATTCCTAGGTTGTGATACTGAGCATAATTGAAATGAATTTAGTATGACTGCTAATAATATATGTACATGGGTATTTTAGGGTTGGACTTGATATTGGTAACACAGTTTGTTTGGTATTCCATTTTATCAGAGGCATCGGCTTTTGTTCAGATGCAAAGGACAATTATTGCATTGGCTCATCTGATACACTACATCGACAACTTATTCCATTCAAGGGAGTCAGCTCAAGAGCTGCTAAGCTTGATTTGATCGATTTCCGTCTTTTGCACGTACGCATGCATTTTTACAAATATGCTTTGATTTCCGTATTTCATATGTATGATATGTTTGAGCATCAGTGTGAACCTTATAAGGATTGTTATTCGATTTGGTCATAGTTATGATAATCTTCCTTTTTCCATTGCCTGCCGTTCTATACTTCGTGTATTGTTGGTGAACTTTTTTGAACTAGAAGGTCTGGACGGTTCGAAGCTGGTAAAAAGTCAAAAGATGCGCCAGTAATGTCACTTTTTCTTTAAGTGTTTAATGAGAGGGAAAGAGTTCAGCAAGGAGCAGTACAAGTCAAAGAGAGCGGCTCCAATAATGAAGGGAGTAAAGCTAATCTACCTAACTTTGACACTAACTGCTGACTTTGCTTTGCTTTTATGTTCAATACTCCCTCACAAGCTGCATCAAGTGGGTTAACGAATCCAAGCATGCTAAGAGCAAGTCCAACGTGGGTTCCAGCTCGATGGACCGGCTTCATTTCCTACCCAATAATTTCAGCTCCTTGCTTCAGCCCATGTGGACGATTGGGTTGAGGGGGCTCGAGTGAGAGGCCCAGCTCGAATTGGTGGCCCGAGAGCCTAAGGCCAAATGATGCATGGCTGACATTATCATGACGTCAGTCATATTAAAAAATTAATAAAAAATATATAAAAAATTAATTTAAAAAATGTAAAAAATTAATTAAAAAATGTAAAAAATTAATAGAAAATTTAAAAAAAATGCAAACAATTAATAAAAAATCCGAAAAAATTTTAAAAATTAAAAAAAGAAAGATTTAATTTTTCTATAAATATCTTATCATTATCTTCCACCTTACACCACAATTTTATATTTTCTCAAATACTTTGAGTTGTAATTTCTTATTTAATGAAATGTGGTACAACGAGACCTATTAAAAATTATATCCGAATTTTGAAATAAAATTATTCTTTATTATTTTATAAAATAAAAAATACTAATATTTTATTGCATATTGCCATGGCTATTCAGTTTAGAGGGTGGAAATGCAAAAGACAATTATTGTTCATTAAAGGCAGTTACTGTTCATTAGAGGTTATTCAATAGGAAGTTGCCCTAGGGGGTCTTGATACGCTGGAGTTTCTCTAAGTAGACGCTAAAAATGAGAAATGGCCAAGGCTCTGGTAAACAAATCGGCAACTTGATTGTGATTGTGAGTGTAGACTGTCTGAATATCCTTGGACTGAACTTGTTTCCTAATGTGGTGGCAATCCACCTCAATGTGTTTTGTTCATTCATGAAACACTGGATTAGCTGCAATATGCATGGCGGCTTGATTATCACACGTGAGAGACAATGGTTCTCTGCTAGAAAATCCCAAATCTGATAAGAGACTTTTGAGCCGAATGAGTTCACATGCAGTGGAAGACATTGCTTGATATTTTGGTTTGGCACTCGATCGAGCGATAACCTGTTGTTTTGCACTCTTCCAAGTGACAATATTGCCCCCAACAAAAGTACATTACCCTGTAGTGGATTTTCGATCAAGAGCATTTCCTACCCAGTCAGCATCTGTGTAGGTAGATATCTTGGTAAAATGGTTATTGCGCATAAGAATACCACGACCAATGGAACCCTTGAGATAACGCAATATCCGTTTAACAATAAGGAGATGTTTCACAGTGGAGGAATGCATGAATTGGCTAACAAGATGTACTGCATATGTGATATCAGAACGGTAATATTAAAGTTAATGAGTTTGCCTACTAACCTTTGATAATAACTCACATTGGCAAGTAACTGTCCATCTAATTCAAGTTTTAACTTGCAATCAATGGGCGTCGTGGCTGCTTTGTAGTCGAGCATGTCAGCTTCTTGAAGTAAATCAATCACATATTTTCTTTGGTTCAAGAACAGCACTTTATGGGATACGCTAACTGCTGACTTTGCTCTGCTTTTATGTTCAATAAAAAGTCATATTTTCTTAATTCAATTCATGCCGCTTGCACCTTTCAAATATTAGCCCACACTCCTTTTAAAATTATTGCCTCCGCCCTTATAAAATGACAAGTGCTACGTCAGTGCAAGGCATCTTTTCAGTTTTCAGACTTTTGTGTTCAGTTTGTCCTTGATAATTAAAAATAAAAAGAAATGCTAAGAAAACTCTCTTAAAGTATAACTCTTCTTAGATTCTTCGTCACTTCATATTTATGGCATAATATTTTATAATGTTAGTATAGAAATTGTGCTAAAAATATGAGATAACGGAAAATTCATAAAGAGTCCATCTTTTAAGAGAGTAACCTTAATATTTCTCTTAAAAAAATGTACGAGTACTTGTATATTGTTTAAATACATCAAGGCACACCTGGAATTGTCCTTGACCTTTGTGCTTTTATTGACAAAAAAAAAAAAATAGAAAACTGCACCGGAACAACCAATCAAAACAAGGACGAAGGCAGAACCGGGGGAAGCCCTCAACAATCCAAGCCGATAGGCAAGTTTTGCATGCACCCTGTTGAGAATCAATGTTAGGTAGAATCAATGTTAGGTATGGTTGAGTGGAAAAAATTAGGTGAAATTAATGGGTTTTGTGTGGTAGCAAATAATCTTAGTTTAATTAAGTGTGTGGTGTAGCTTTCATTTGGTTTGCTATAAATACCCAAGTCCCCAAGCATTGTACATCATCCAAGGAAAAACAAAGCCTAGAGCTAAATAAGAAAAGCTTTGCTAATTAGTTTGTTTTGTGAGCTTTCTTTAATAGTGTGCTCTATTTTTTTCTTCTTGGGATCATTAGAGTTATCTTGGATACTCTTCTTATTCAACAATTGGTATCAGAGCCAAGTCGGTCAGGGATCGTTCTTGGTAGAGCATTGGTTGTAAAGTCTCTTGAAATTCCAAGTATGTTCTGTGGTTGCAGTTTTGACTGATCTTCCACATCAGAAAAGATTTCTTGAGATTATTGTTGGGGTTATCACAAACCTTGAGAGGGAGCTTCTTTGTGTCGAGAGTAGTGTATTACTCTGCACGGTAGTCACTCAAGCTTGTTCGGTGTAGTCAAAGTCTTGCCGATACGATGGGTGATCTTCAAGTTGTTGGAGGAATCAAGAAGCTCAACAACCAAAACTATAACACGTGGGCAACGTGTATAGAGTCTTACCTTCAAGGTCAAGACTTGTGGGAGGTTGTCGGTGGTAGTGAAGTTACACAACCGGCAGCGGAAGATGCTAACGGCGTCTTGCGGAAGTGGAAAAGTAGGCAAATCAATGTTTGCCTTAAAGACCACAATAGAAGAAGAAATGTTGGAGCACATTCGGGATGCTAAAACGCCAAAGGAAGCATGGGACACTTTTGTTACACTCTTTTCGAAGAGGAACGATACAAAATTGCAACTTCTCGAGAATGAGCTGCTATCGATGGTACAACGCGACATGACG